>NC_053389.1:509148923-509448923 GCF_905171765.1 Bufo bufo | reverse complement strand
TGTTTGTAGTATTATATATGGGAGTAGAGGCTGACTCCCATATGCAGGGCCGTGCACTCCCTAGCCTCTTCTGCCTCACAGGCTGATTTTAATTAGCATGAGTATATAGTTTGCTCAGCATGCATGCTGGTATTTATAGTCCCTGGATTCCATGTAGGCCATTTTGGCTCCACACAGATATGGATCAACAGGGGCCCAGCATGCATGTCGGACCTGCATTTCCTGGATTTCATGGTCGCTGTTATGGCACCCAACAGGTGAGCTTTAGTGTTAGGACCCGTCTTATTAGAGATTGCCTTGGCGTGCGGCAGACGGTCTCAAATGATTTTGTACAAAATGTATTTGCTAAGCATCTCTAAGTTATTAGCATAGCATTTACTATGTAATATACTTTTGTACTCTACCTTTGGTTTGTAGAGTGCTGTTGCCCTATGTGTTTGTCAAATGTATATTTGCACCCACACTGCGACGTGCACCTACGCATTGGGATGTGCTGGCCCCCCTTTTTTGTGTTTACCATGTTTTTATTGAACACACCATGTAAACATTCACAGTGCAGGTGGAAAAAGTATGTGAACCCTTGGATTTAATAACTGGTTGAACCTCCTTTGGCAGCAATAACTTCAACCAAACGTTTCCTGTAGTTTCAGATCAGACTTGCACAACGGTCAGGAGTAAATCCTGACCATTCCTCTTTACAGAACTGTTTCAGTTCAGCAATATTCTTGGGATGTCTGGTGTGAATTGCTTTCTTGAGGTCATGCCACAGCATCTCAATCGGGTTGAGGTCAGGACTCTGACTGGGCCACTCCAGAAGGCGTATTTTCTTCTGTTTAAGCCATTCTGTTGTTGATTTACTTCTATGCTTTGGGTCGTTGTCCTGTTGCAACACCCATCTTCTGTTGAGCTTCAGCTGGTGGACAGATGGCCTTAAGTTCTCGATGATAGCAATCCGTCCAGGCCCTGACGCAGCAAAGCAGCCTCAAACCATGATGCCCCCACCACCATACTTCACAGTTGGGATGAGGTTTTGATGTTGGTGTGCTGTGCCTCTTTTTCACCACACATAGTGTTGTGTGTTTCTTCCAAACAACTCAACTTTGGTTTCATCTGTCCACAGAATATTTTGCCATTACTGCTGTGGAACATCCAGGTACTCTTGTGCAAACTGTAAACGTGCAGCAATGTTTTTTTTGGACAGCAGTGGCTTCCTCTGTGGTATCCCCCCATGAAATCCATTATTGTTTAGTGTTTTACGTATCATAGATTCGCTAACAGGGATGTTAGCATATGCCAGAGACTTTTGTAAGTCTTTAGCTATTACAGGCTATAGCTACTAGAGGGGGGTCGTTGATCCAGGGAGTTATTCTGATTGCCTGATTGGAGTCGGGAAGGAATTTTTTATTCCCCTAAAGTGGGGAAAATTGGCTTCTACCTCACAGGTTTTTTATTTTGCCTTCCTCAACTTGCGGGTTAAAAGGCCGAACTGGATGGACAAATGTCTTTTTTCGGCCTTATGTACTATGTTACTATGTTACTCTAGTATTCTTCTTCACCTCATTGAGCAGTCCTAGGGAGACTAGCAGCAGTGCGGAACTTTTTCCATTTATAGACAATTTGTTTTACCGTGGACTGATGAACAGCAAGGCTTTTGGAGATACTTTTATAATCCTTTCCAGCTTTATGCAAGTCAACAATTCTTAATCGTAGGTCTTCTGAGAGCTCTTTTGTGCGAGGCATCATTCACATCAGGCAAAGCTTCTTGTGAAAAGCAAACCCAGAACTGGTGTGTGTTTTTTATAGGGCAGGGTAGCTGTAACCAACACCTCCAATCTCATCTCATTGTTTGGACTCCAGTTGGCTGACACCTCACTCCAATTAGCTCTTGGAGATGTCATTAGTCTAGGGGTTCACATACTTTTTCCACCTGCACTGTGAATGTTTACATGGTGTGTTCAATAAAAACATGGTAACATTTAATTCTTTGTGTGTTATCAGTTTAAGCAGACTGTGATTGTCTATCGTTGTGACTTAGATGAAGATCAGATCACATTTTATGACTAATTTGTGCAGAAATCCATATCATTCAAAAGGGTTCACATACCTTTTATTGCAACTGTATATATTTTTATTAATTTATAAGTAGAGATGAAACAATGACAGGTGTCTGGGCTACTTCACGAGGTTATGCTATGATTGATGTAAAAAATGAAAATCGGACAACATATAGTACATGACAATACTTTTCTAACAAATAGTCCTGTACCTCACCAGAGATCTCCACATTCACTGCCCCAACTGCTCTGCTTGATTATCTTCAGCCTGGCAGCTCGGGGAGAGTCTTTTCTGCTGCAGCTCTCTCCCTGTAAGGGCTCATGTACACAACTGTATTTATTTTGCGATCCGCAAAATACAGATCCACAAAAATACGGATGATGTTTGTGTGACATCCGTATTGCATCCTTTATTTTTGGATCCATTGTAACAATGCCTATCCTTGTACGCAAAACGGACAAGAATAGGACATGTTCTATGATCTTTTTTGCAGAACAGCCATGTGGACATACGGAAACGGAATGCACACTGAGTAATTTTCATTCTTTCGCTGACCCGTTGAAGTGAATGGTTCCAAGAAAAACGGAACGGACATTGAAAGAAGATACATTTGTGTGCATGAGCCCTAACTGTCACAGCTTCTAACAGAATATATGTCTGGTGGCAGCTGAAGATTTAAACTGAGCACATTCAAACCTGCTCAGTGAGATGGACAAAAAATAAGGACAAGAACAAACAGCAGGTGGCGCCATACAGATCCATTTTATTGAATAGTAAACTGGCTATACAAAATTTTCAATTACATTCAGTTACAAAAGTATTCAGATTCAGGTGGTTTGAAAAATGTTGAATATGTTTCGGGACCTAACCCCTTTAGCTATGCGATCACTGCTGTCATAGTGTGGTTCACTGTGACAGTTGTGAACGTGTAGGCTGGCTGCATGCCCTCTCGCGTACTGGCTGCAGGCTGCCTCCTGTGCAGACTGGTTGCTTGGGGCTGTGTGCTGGCTGCGGTGTCTTCTGTGAACTGCTGCCTGTGAATGTTGCTCTCCCCATAATGCTTCTCTGTTTGTCAGTATTACACGGGTTGTTTGTGCTCTGGCGTACTGGCTGTGCTAGTCTCCGTGTATGCTGGTTGCCAGGGGCAATGTCCTGTACTGCAGCCTGTGTGTTTTGTGGTTCTGTACTCCTGTTCTGACGGGGTTAACTTCCCCTGATCTGGTCCTAGGTGTGGCTTATCAGGTGCCCTGGTTATTTAGCTATATCCATCTATGAGCTGGGGGGTCAGTCTTTCTTGTGTCTTGCTGGGTGTAGCACCTTGATGCTGACCCAGGGGGTTCTTGCCATCTGCCCTTTTGTGTGGTGTCGCCTGGTATTGCATTGGTCTGTTCTACTGCACCTGTTCTGTTATGTTGTTGATGTTATTTGCCTTGTCTGATCTGCACCTGTTCTGTATGATGTTTATGTTATCCTTGTCCGTTCCTTGTTTCGCCTAGCAGTGCGCAACTGCATCTGATAGCCTGGCCGTGCTAAACTGCTTCTGATGTTTTCTGTCCCATGTCCTGTCTGGCAGTGCCTACTGCTTCCGATCCTTGTCTGTTCTTGTCTGCCTGTAGTTCCTTTCTGGTCTGTTCCTATCCCGTGTTTGTCCTGCCTTCGTTAGAGTGTCCCTGGCTTCCCCGGAGGGGGAATCTTTAGTCTGTGTGAATCTCTTGTCTGTGTATCTCTTGTCTGTGTGCAGCTCTTCCTTAGACCGCCATGCTTCCATCCCACTTGGTGTCCAGGCATCTGCTTCTGTGCTGGTTCCCGTTCATCTTGTTGTCTGTTCCATGTCCGGTGTTTGCATGGGTTCCAGTTCTGTTGCTTTCTGTTCCGCTGGTTCTATGCAGGTAGCGTGGTTCTATGCAGGTAGAGGCCAAGTGTACCGGGACCTTCCTGGAGGTGCGACCAGTGAGCCCTCGGCTCAGTTCATCCCCACCACCAGGGGCTCTGTGAAGAACGGGGCTCACTGGCTCTCCGCTCTCTGGGTTTTGCCTCTGGTCTGCCGGTGCACTTGGTTCTGTGGTAGTGCTACCACTACTGCCTAACCTGCTGTACTGTCATGTTCTTTTATTACACCTAAAATAAAGTTCGCTGTGGGTCCTTGGTCCGTTTTACCTGTGTCCTGTTCGTATGACGTCCCGGAGCTCTGCCTTGGGCCTCCGACATGTGACAACTGCATTGGCACTGGAAGGAGAACAGGAACAGGGAAGCTACTGAGCATGTCAGTTCACATCTGGATACAAGAGAAGGTGGACCACAGGAGAAACGGTGGTAAAATGACTGTGCTAGTGGGATCGGTATATATAGAAATCCGCAGCACTCTTCCAATAGTGAAAAAAATCTGGTCTTTAACCTCGGACCGCCTAACGCAGTATTGCGTTCCGGCGGCGATCGATTTGTTCCTCCTTGACGCATCGGCGCGTCATCTCACGAGACGCAATATTTCCTGTGAACGCGCGCACCTGAAAGGTATATCAGACGCTGTTTTGTTAACAGCGTCTGATATACCTGCTACCTGGTCCTCTGGTGGTCCCGTTTGCTTGGATCGACCACCAGAGGACACAGGCAGCTCTGTAAGTAGCACCAATCACCACACTACACTACACCCCCCCTGTCACTTATTAACCCCTTATTAACCCCTAATCACCCCATATAGACTCCCTGATCCGATCCGCAAAACACATACGGACGTCTGAATGGATCCTTACAGGGGGGTGATCAATGACAGGGGTGTGATCACCCCATATAGACTCCCTGATCACCCCCCTGTCATTGATCACCCCCCTGAAAGGCTCCATTCAGACGTCCGTATGTGTTTTGCGGATCCGCGGATCCGCAAAACACATACGGACGTCTGAATGGAACCTTACAGGGGGGTGATCAATGACAGGGGGGTGATCACCCCATATAGACTCCCTGATCATCCCCCTGTAAGGCTCCATTCAGACGTCCGTATGTGTTTTGCGGATCCGCGGATCCGCAAAACACGGACACCGCGGATCCGCAAAACACGGACACCGGCAATGTGCTTTCCACATTGCCAGAACTATATAGAAAATGTCTTTTCTTGTCCGCAATTGAGGACAAGAATAGGACATGTTCTATAGGCTCTACATAAAACGCAGTGTTCGCCCGATTAGGCCTGATCTTGTGCGCACACTTGCGTTCAGTCCGCCCCACCGCAGTGACAGAAATTTATTTTTTTCTGATCACTGCAAAAACACCGTAAAATCGCTGCGGCGCTATAAAGATCACTTTTGAGGGGCATGGCGAGTTCATAGAAGATTTATTTATTTTTTGGCACAAGTTAGCGGAAATAGTTATTTTTTTTGTTTTTTTGTTTTTTCTTACAAAGTCTCATATTCCACTAACTTGTGACAAAAAATAAAATCTCACATGAACTCACCATACCCCTCACGGGGCGTGGCAAGTTCATGTAAAAAAAAAAAAATTTGTCTCAAGTTAGTGGAATATAAAACTTTGTAAGAGAAAAAAAATAATAAAAATCATTTTCCGCTAACTTGTGCAAAAAAAAAAAAAAATTCTAGGAACTCGCCATGCCCCTCACGGAATACCTTGGGGTGTCTTCTTTCCAAAATGGGGTCACTTGTGGGGTATTTATACTGCCCTGGTATTTTAGGGGCCCTAATGCGTGAGAAGTAGTTTGGAATCCAAATGCGTAAAAAATGCCCTGTGAAATCCTAAAAATACTCATTGGAATTTGGGCCCCTTTGCGCACCTAGGCTGCAAAAAAGTGTCACACATGTGGTATTGTCGTACTCAGGAGAAGTAGGGCAATATGTTTTGGGGTGTCTTTTTACATATACCCATGCTGGGTGAGAGAAATATCTCTGTAAAATGACAACTTTGTATAAAAAAATGGGAAACGTTGTCTTTTACAGAGATATTTCTCTCACCCAGCATGGGTATATGTAAAAAGACACCCCAAAACACATTGCCCTACTTCTCCTGAGTACGGCGATACCACATGTGTGACACTTTTTTGCAGCCTAGGTGCGCAAAGGGGCCCAAATTCCAAAGAGTATCTTTACGATTTCACAGGGCATTTTTTACGTATTTGGATTCCAAACTACTTCTCACGCTTTAGGTCCCCTAAAATGCCAGGGCAGTATAAATACCCGACAAGTGACCCCATTTTGGAAAGAAGACACCCCAAGGTATTCCATGAGGGGTATGGTGAGTTCATGTAAAATTTTATTTTTTGTCACAAGTTAGTGGAATATGAGACTTTGTAAGAAAAAATAAAAATAAAAATAAATAATTTTCCGCTAACTTGTGACAAAAAAAAAAACTTCCATGAACTCACTATGCCCATCAGCGAATACCTTAGGGTGTCTACTTTCTGAAATGGGGTCATCTGTGGGGTGTTTCTACTGTCTGGGCATTGTAGAACCTCAGGAAACATGACAGGTGCTCAGAATGTCAGAGCTGCTTCAAAATGCGGAAATTCACATTTTTGTACCATAGTTTGTATGGTATAACTTTTGTGCAAACCAATAAATATACACTTATTGCATTTTTTTTATCAAAGACATGTAGAACAATAAATTTAGAGAAAAATTTATATAGAAATGTAGTTTTGTTTGAAAGATTTTACAACAGAAAGTGAAAAATGTCATTTTTTTGCAAAAATTTTGGTCAATTTCGATTAATAACAAAAAAAGTTAAAATGTCAGCAGCAATGAAATACCACCAAATGAAAGCTCTATTAGTGAGAAGAAAAGGAGGTAAAATTCATTTGGGTGGTAAGTTGTATGACCGAGCAATAAACTGTGAAAGTAGTGTAGTGCAGAATTGTAAAAAGTGGTCTGGTCATTAAGGGGGTTTAAGCTAGGGGAGCTGAGGTGGTTAATTTAAACCAGCAGCATAATACAGCGATGTGTCGACCACCTCTGGTCTTTATCAAGCAGTGAAATCCCAATACACAATGTGCCTTTTAAATAGTGCAAGTGGGGGGGGGGGGGTGTCCCACACCTTCCCCCTGATGGGGGTGTGAACCCAATTAAACGTACAGCTAAACATACAAATAAACATTTCCTTTTCACTTCATTCATATACTTCCGTTCTGTGGTTCCGTTCCGTTCCGCACTGCATCTCCGGATTTGCGGACCCATTCAAGACGCAGAATGCACACGGCTGGTGCCCCGTGTATTGCGGACCCGCGGTATGGAGCCCTAAGGGGGTGAATGGAACAATAAACAAAACAACAGCAAAAATATTAGCACTATAGCGTGATCTTTTCATGAAGACAACCCTGTCAATATGCCTTACTGTATAGTTTACATAAATATGTTACTTTTGTATTAATATTTTAATCCACACAAAAAAAAATTAAAACAAATATAAAAATATCTACAGCGAAACTTCTTTGAGATGACCACTAGATATTATATAAACAAGTTACTATATATATATATATATTTATTATAAAGGAAGTGGAAATTTGTAAAGGACAAATCTGGCCTAGATTAGTGATGGTCTTATAAAGGAAGTTGAATATTCAAGAGGTTTCACTGTATTTAAAGATTTTAGGGATAGATTTATAAAACTGATGTAAAGTAGAACTGGCATAGTTGCCCATAGCAACCAATCAGATTTCACCTTTTATTTTCCAAGGGAGCTGTGAGAAATGATCAGGAATCTGACTAGTTTCTATGGGCAACTAAGCCAGTTCTACTTTACACAAGTTTGATAAATCTCCCTCGCTATTTTAGAAGATTTTTAATATGAAGTAAAACAATATTTTATATAAACAATAGAAACTCTTCTTCTTGTGACCTCTATCAACATCTAAAGCAACTTTGAGATTAAAAATATCCAATTTTTTCTCTTATTCTAGCATATGCAAGGAAATATGGTAGGGTAACTTATAAGAAATAAAATTAAGACAATCACAAACACATAAAAAATGAAGTACGCAATGAAATACTTGATATGAAATTCAATTCTCAATATAAAATATTTACCATCTAAAGCTGGAATGGTTCTTTGACAGTATCATTTTATAGAAGAATATAATTTTGGTTATGGAGGATAGTGAGAGCATTCTGTCAGTTACAGAATATAATATGCTATGGTGGCAGATGGTATTATACAGTATACTGTCAAATAAAAACTGAAGGATAATCTCATTATAATGTAACTTGCAGTCAACTGAATCTTCTTTTAAGACTTTAAATCTGGGAGTTTGTGATGTATTTTAACTTTCTCCAATATAGACACATCATATAACGGGTGCCTGTAGAAATTGGGGAAGATTGTTTAGTAGTGGTACTTCAGTAGTCTAGCTTCTCTTTCAGCACAGCTTTGATAAACGAGTCACATGGACATACCAGAAAAAAATGGTGCAAGGACTTTGTAAACATGAAGTTATGGCCATTTTTCAATGTACTGTATACACCAGAAAATTGGGTAATAAAATGATTAAATCTAATCAATTATATTCTAGATAATGTGGAACAACTTTCCTTCTGGTGCTGTCACAAACTTACCTGCCCAGGCTCCAGCAATGCACTCTAGGTCTGCGGAGCGGCCGTGACAAGTGAAACGCGATGCCGGGCTCGCCCCCCAGGAAGTGCGGCTTAGCAATGCCCCCTGGTAACGTGAGCGCATCCACAGTAACAGAGTGCTCTCTGTGTACCTCCCCAAAGCTAAGGGGGAAATTAGCTATGATTTTGTTTTGGTGAGTCTGGATATAATGCAGGCTGAGTGACAGCTCAGCCTGCCTATTTTGGGCAGTTTGTGTTCTGGTCCAATGGAGTGCCAAGTCCCTGGACCTATCAGGTTCTGATCCAGGGACTCGGCGCTCTATTTAAACCCTCTGCTGGCAATACACCATTGCCAGTTATAGGTTTTTACTCCCTAGCTGTGCTCCTGGTTTCATTCTGTGCGTGTTTAGATTGCTTGTTATATTGACCTTGGCTTGTCTTTGACCGTTCTCTGTCTCGTGATTTGGTACTGTAATTCCCATCTGGTTCTGACTTCAGCTTGGGTATTCTATCCTCTGTCTTCTGATTGGGTAATGTATCGTCCATTTGGTACTGTACCCGGTTCTGACCCATTCCCATACGACCTTGTTTCTGTGTTGTTTCGTCTGTGTCTGTCTCACACTTAGCAGAGTAGGGAACATTGTCCAGTTGCAGACTTGCTGCTTAGGGCTTGCACTGCAAGTAGGCAGGGAAAGCGGGCTGAGTTCCAGTTAGGGCTCACTGTCAGTGTGTTCCTGCCTACATTGCTGACAGGTGCACCACCACTTTGCCAATAATCCTGCTCAGTACCTGACCCTCTTGATTAACAGTCCCTGGGATTTCACAGCCGGGAGCGATGTCACACAGGAAGCCACATGCACCAAAAACCTTATTTACAAAAAATGAAAATAATAAAAGTTTTTTCTTTCCTCAGGATTATAGGACTGACTTTTTAACCCCTTAGGGACGCATGACGTACCGGTACGGCATGTTTCCCGAGTCCTTAAGGACCCATGACGTACCGGTACGTCATGTGTTGTTCCGGTCACCGCCGCCAGGCGGGCGGTGATCGGAACATGGTGCCTGCTCAAATCATTGAGAGGGCACCACGGCTAAATGCGCGGGGGATTCAGACTTGCGGTTTGCGGCTTTTTATTGTGCGGGCGGCGGTAGTCGGCGGTGCCATCGGGTCCACATGGGGCTGTGGGGGGGACCCGATGGCATGGAAGGCAGCGCGATGCCTAAGGAAGGCATTGCGCTGCCTTCCGGTGAAGAGCCTGTGAGATCCAGCCCCCTGTATTACTCATACAGCCAATGCATTCCAATACAGAAGTATTGGAATGCATTGTAAAGGATTAGACCCCCAAAAGTTAGGACAAAGTGGGACAAAAAATAAAGTGAAAAAAAAAGTTGAAAAAATAAAGTTTTCACCCCAAAAAATTTTAAGTTTCAAGTAAAAATAAACAAAAACGTCATTTCCCCCAAATAAAATAAAAAAAAATGGTAAAAATTAGGGGAATTATTTTTTTAAACATATTAGGTATCGTCGCGTCCGTATCGACCGGCTCTATAAACATGAACTAACCCCTCAGATGAACACCGTAAAAAATAAAAACTGTGCTAAATAAACCATTTCTTTGTCACCTTACATCACAAAAAGTACACTAGCAAGCGATCAAAAAGGCGTTTGCCCACCAAAATAGTGCCAATCTAACCGTCATCTCATCCCGCAAAAAATGAGCCCCTACCTGAGACAATCGCCCAAAAAAAAAAAAAAATATGGCTCAGAATATGGAGACACTAAAACATAATTTTTTTTGTTTTAATAAAGCTGTTATTGTGTAAAACTTACATAAATAAAAAAAAGTATACATATTTGGTATCGCCGCGTTCGTATCGACCGGATCTATAAAAATATCACATGACCTAACCCCTCAGATGAACACTGTAAAAAATAAAAAATAAAAACTGTGCTAAATAAACAATTTTTTTGTCACCTTACATCACAAAAAGTGTAATAGCAAGCGATCAAAACGTCACACGCACCCCAAAATAGTGCCAATAAAACCGTCATCTCATCCCGCAAAAATCATACCCTACCCAAGGTAATCGCCCAAAAACTGAAAAAATTATGTCTCTCAGACTATGGAAACACTAAAACATGATTTTTTTTGCTTCAAAAATGAAATCATCGTGTAAAACTTACATAAATAAAAAAAAAGTATACATATTAGGTATCGCCGCATCCGTATTGACCGGCTCTATAAAAATATCACATGACCTAACCCCTCAGATGAACACCGTGAAAAATTTAAAATAAAAGCTGTGCTAAATAAACAATTTTTTGTTACTTTACATCGCAAAAAGTGTAATAGCAAGCGATCAAAAAGTCACACGCACCCAAAAATAGTGCCAATAAAACCGTCATCTCATCCCGCAAAAATCATACCCTACCCAAGGTAATCGCCCAAAAACAAAAAAAAATATGACTCTCAGACTATGGAAACACTAAAACATTATTTTTTTTGCTTCAAAAAAGAAATCATTGTGTAAAACTTACATAAATAAAAAAAAAGTATACATATTTGGTATCGCCGCGTTCGTATCGACCGGATCTATAAAAATATCACATGACCTAACCCCTCAGATGAACACTGTAAAAAATAAAAAATAAAAACTGTGCTAAATAAACAATTTTTTTGTCACCTTACATCACAAAAAGTGTAATATAGAGCAACCAAAAATCATATGTACCCTAATCTAATACCAACAATACTGCCACCCTATCCCGTAGTTTCTAAAATGGGGCCTTTTTTTGGAGTTTCTACTCTAGGGGTGCATCAGGGGAGCTTCAAATGGGACATGGTGTCAAAAAAAAACAGTCCAGCAAAATCTGCCTGTCAAAAACCGTATGGCATTCCTTTCCTTCTGCGCCCTGCCGTGTGCCCGTACAGCGGTTTACGACCACATATGGGGTGTCTCTGTAAACTACAGAATCAAGGCCATAAATATTGAGTTTTGTTTGGCTCTTAACCCTTGCTTTGTTACTGGGAAAAATGGATTAAAATGGAAAATTTGCCAAAAAATTGAAATTCAGAAATTTCATCTCCATTTGCCAATAACTCTTGTGGAACACCTAAAGGGTTAACAACGTTTTTAAAATCTGTTTTGAATACCTTGAGGGGTGTAGTTTCTTAGATGGGGTAATTTTTATGGAGTTTCTACTCTAGGGTTGCATCAAGGGGGCTTCAAATGGGACATGGTGTAAAAAAAAACAGTCCAGCAAAATCTGCCTTCCAAAAACCGTATGGCATTCCCTTCCTTCTGCGCCCTGCCGTGTGCCCCTACAGTAGTTTACGACCACATATGGGGTGTTTCTGTAAACTACAGAATCAGGGCCATGAATATTGAGTTTGCTTTGTAACTGGAAAAAAATTATTAAAATGGAAAATCTGCAAAAAAAGTGAAATTTTTAAATTGTATCTCTATTTTCCATTAATTCTTGTGGAACACCTAAAAGGTTAACAAAGTTTGTAAAATCAGTTTTGAATACCTTGAGGGGTGTAGTTTATAGAATGGGGTCATTTTTGGGTGGTTTCTATTATGTAAGCCGCGCAAAGTGACTTCAGACCTGAACTGGTCCCTAAAAATTGGGTTTTTGAAAATTTCTGAAAAATTTCAAGATTTGCTTCTAAACTTCTAAGCCTTGTAACATCCCCAAAAAATAAAATATCATTCCCAAAATGATCCAAACATGAAGTAGACATATGGGGAATGTAAAGTAATAACTATTTTTGGAGGTATTACTATGTATTATAGAAGTAGAGAAATTGAAACTTGGAAATTTGCAAATTTTTTAAAAATTTTGGGTAAATTTGGTATTTTTTTTATGCAAAAAATTTTTCTTTTTTGACCGAATTTTAGCAGTTTCATGAAGTACAATATGTGATGAAAAAACAATCTCAGAACGGCCTGGGTAAGTAAAAGCGTTTTAAAGTTATCAGCACTTAAAGTGACACTGGTCAGATTTGCAAAAAAGTCCTTAAAGGGCTTCTGTCACCCCACTAAAGTGATTTTTTTTTTTTTGGGGTTAGTTAAATTAGTTATATAGCGATATATGAAAATATAATTGTGTTACTTACATTGATCCAGCAGTTTATTCAAAAAACGAAGTTTTATCATATGCAAATTCGGTCTCTACCAGCAAGTAGGGCGGCTACTTGCTGGTAGCTGCTGCAGAAATCCGCCCCCTCCTCTTGTTGATTGACAGGGCCAGCCGGGATCTCCTCATCCGGCCAGCCCTGTCGGCATTTCAAAAATCGCGCGCCTGTGTTGATTCGGCGCAGGCGCTCTGAGATGAGGAGGCTCGTCTCCTCAGAACTCCCTCAGTGTGCCTGCGCCGATGACGTCTTCTATTTCGGTGATGTCATCGGTGCAGGCGCACTGAGGGAGTTCTGAGGAGACGAGCCTCCTCATCTCAGAGCGCCTGCGCTGAATCAACACAGGCGCGCGATTTTTGAAATGCCGACAGGGCTGGCCGGAGGAGGAGATCCCGGCTGGCCCTGTCAATCAACAAGAGGAGGGGGCGGATTTCTGCAGCAGCTACCAGCAAGTAGCTGCCCTACTTGCTGGTAGAGACCGAATTTGCATATGATAAAACTTCGTTTTTTGAATAAACTGCTGGATCAATGTAAGTAACACAATTATATTTTCATATATCGCTATATAACTAATTTAACTAGCCCCAAAAAAAAAAATCACTTTAGTGGGGTGACAGAAGCCCTTTAAGGTGAAATAGGGCTGAGTCCTTAAGGGGTTAAAAGAAAGGTATGATTATGTTTCAGGGCACCTACCCTACATAGATCATTTCTGATAACAGTTTCCCTTTAAAGAGGACCTTTCACCGATTCTTACCCTATGAACTAACTATACAGACATGTGGAGCGGCGCCCGGGGATCTCACTGCACTTACTATTATCCCCGGGCGCCGCTCCGTTCTCCTGCTATGCCCTCCGGTATCTCCGTTCCCTAAGTTATGGTAGGCGGAGTCTGCCCTAGCGCTGGCCAATCGCATTGCAGAGCTCACAGCCTGGGAGAAAATAACCTCCCAGGCTGTGAGCTCTGCGCTGCGATTGGCCAGCGCTAGGGCAGACTCCGCCTACCATAACTTAGGGACTGGTATCTCCGCCTACTATAACTTAGTGAGCGGAGATACCGGAGGGCATAGCGGCAGAACGGAGTGGCGCCCGGGGATAATAGTAAGTGCAGTGAGATCCCCAGGCGCCGCTCTACATGTCTGTATAGTTAGTTCAAAGGGTAAGAATCGGTGAAAGGTCGTCTTTAAGTATTCTTCTAATCTAGATTGCTTTCACTATAAAACAGAATCAGAAAGGTATAATGCATTATTATTTACTATATAGTGTAATGGAATGTAAATTAATAATTTTTGTCAATATCTACAGGTCAATTAGAGAACTCCTGCGCATATGTCATGAAAGAGAAAGGGTTAAATATGTCATAAGGGTATGTATTCCTATTGTACGTTATTGTTTACTTTCTAAGAAATTGAAGTACAGCGGTGCACATTTATCACCGCCCAAGCTAGACAGTGAATGGATCAGCTGTTTGAAGAGGCCACGGTGCTCCTTTGAGTGCTGCAACCTCCTCACAACATACTAAGCACAGTGTCATACATAGTATAGTATCTGTACTTGGTATTGCAGCTCATGCCCATTCACTTGCATCGGACTGAGCTGCACCTAAGCCATGTCATCATGTGACCGTCACTGGCCTAGGAATTGGCCACGGCTCTCACTGAAGCGCTGCAGCTTTTTCAAACAGCTGATCAGCAGGGGTGCCAGGAGTTGGACCCCCACCGATCAGATACTGATGACCTCTCTTGAAGATAGGCCATCAATATCAACATCTCAGACAACCCCTTTAACAGAATACCAGATCTAATGCATCTGTTAACTTTTGTATGATGGTCTATTATCACATAGTTTGACAACCAACAGCACTGATACTTGAGACTGATAATGTTATAGAGAACTGGTAAGAAGACTCTTAGAGACAGTGGTGTGAACATACAGTATAGCATTTGGACATACCCAGACCAGTTTATTATATATTATTACAACCTAGGTTTAACCTTAATTTTATATAAAGGCTCTCAGTATGGTCCAGAAGGTGTGAAATTACCCACTTCCAGATTCCCATATGACTAGTTAAATGCTCGTTTTGGGTATAAAGATCTGAAATATGATGACCAGTGATGACAAACATTACATCTATTGCAATAAATGATCTGGAATAATTTGATCATCTTTACACTTGTGTTGACATTGATTGTGGTTTGTTTCCATACAGTTGTTCCTGGTGCTTAGGATTATTTTAACATAAGGCGCATTGAACATATTGTTCCCACTCAATGATCAAGGGTGTTTAAAGTTGCTTTTATTCCTCTGTTTTGTTTATGTGATGTTAAATCATCCGATAAACATTCTTTCATTTATCCATTTTCAATCAACACTGTTGTGTTTATGGCCAGCCTGCCTGGATGGCAGCACTCCAAAAATGGTTAGACTGAAGCAAAACTCGTACTACTATATTCTCTCATGTGTGTGCGACGTTCCAACGGACAGAGATTTTTCAGCTTTCCTCATGGTTATCCTTTGTATTTTTTATCTTTGATTAGATTTCAATGATAGAGATTTATAATGAAGGAGTGTGGGATCTGCTCTCTCACAGCGGGAACAAACAGCTTGAGATCAGGTCACATGGAAAAGTGGTAACACTGCCTGGATTAACAGAAATGGAAGTATTGTCTGAAGAGGATATAAAAAGGATAATGTCATTTGGTGAGAAGAATAGAACAGTGGAATCTACAAAAATGAACACTGAAAGGTAACATCTCTTCATTGTCTTCTATCACGATTTGTCTTTGTAATGGGAATTATGGAGCCAGTGAAATTACCTGTGATTTTCTGTGTGTGGTGCTTCCTCTAAGGAACTCTACTCCCTAAAGCTGTAGTACTGTGAAGTACAGAGGACGCTGACCCAGTAATGAGAAGGCTGCTCTTTGACTGCTTGGCTTGGATGATAAGTTTGGCTTCAATGGCTTTGAGTCAGCTTCCTGTACAGAGAAGGGACAAAGAGGGATATTTATCGTCTCCCTTGTACCTGAAAAGTGGCTTTAAAAAGTTGCAAACTATGTGTTTGCGACTTTTTAAGTGCATCTTTTAAAAAAATTGTCGCATTTCTCTCTGTACTTTCCTTAAAGGGGGCATGGCCATGGTGGGAAGAGGGCATGGCCAGCCTCCCCAACAAATCTACCTTAATTTATGCCAAAAATCAATGGCAGCTCTGAGCGCATGGACTGCAGGAGGATGCACCTAATTTATAACGAGGCGTGCACCTTGTCATAAATTAGGTGAATTCTCTGGCAGCCCCGAGGATATCAAGAAAGCGATAGTCTTGATAAATCTCCCCACAGCATTCAATGAAATGGTATATGATGGATGTAGCTTATGTCACACATGAAAAACATTACATTTTTTTAGATATATCAATGAATTTGCACCATTTATAAATATTTTATATGAAATAAATGTGTCTATACACATTACATGAACGTCAGACGAACCCACTGATTTCATCAGTCACAGAAGACCATCTAATGTGTACGAGGCTGCCACTGTCCTGACTTTCTCCTGAAGGCAAATGGCTGCTGGTATCTAGCGTTGGCTTTGTGCCTTCTCCCCATTTCCCATATCCCCATACCCCTGGCCAAATGAGTGTTCAGACAAAGTGTATGGCCACTTTGAAGAATTATAGGCATTATACAGCCCTCCTATCCCATTTCATGGTCCTGCACTTTTGTCTACTAACTGAAAATTAGGCTTCCAGTTAGCAACTGCCCGAATGTAGCTACCTCTCAGTCAAATAGGCTTATAGGCCACACATGGCTTCCTAACCACACTAACCCTGTAATGGAGCACCTGATATGACTTATGTGCACTTTATTATTTCCAATGTCACTGACCATCTTATTAGAAACATTTAGATACCAGCAGATATAAAGAGTATATGCTGATTGTATTTAACTGCAGCTAGAAAGCTCACCTCACCGCTTTACAAAAATGGCTGCAAAAGCACCTGATCCAGCAGTGCATACTGTATAAGAGTCTAGAAATCGGCAGTGCCCAGCTGCACAATGAGGGAGATTACTGAAAAAAGTGTATAAGGAAAATATTGCCCCTAAATGCTATTTTCTCAGCAACAGATTCTGCATATGGAATTGCTCTATGAGTTCTTTCCTTCAAGATTCGTGGCCTCATAGCCTATTGGAATTTGTAACATCAAAAATACCCAAATATGCCAAATGTAATCTAATAATAGGATAATTCAAAATAATGGTGCTCTGGTAGTAATTGAAATATATTTTATCATATCAGCATCCATGCAGAGAGAGATAAAGTAGAGGGGTGATGTTTGATCACTCAATTGCATTTAATTAATCCCTGAAGTGTAATCATCCCATTGGCAGCACATTGATTTCTATTAAATGTTCTACAAGGCGATTTGTAATCTCTTTGTAGGGCAATCGTCTCTTTTAAAAGATCAGGGCGGCAAATGAACTAGATAGTGGGAACCAAGAGATTAATCCCTTCCATTGAGTTTAATAGAGGAACCATTAATCGTTTAGTCATTGAGAACAATGAATGAACAATTAAAGGGTGGTTTTGGTTGTAGTTGGGGGAGGAAAATGTGATAGTAGAATAGTAATTGCTTTTGATTCCTAGTCTAATGAATTCATTGTTGGGTTAGTTGCAGAATTGTTTAAAATGAATTATTCTGTGTGTGTGTGTGTGTATATATATATATATATATATATATATATATATATAAAAGAAAAGACACCGCAGCACATCCGTAGGTGAAAAATGTGGATCTTTATTCACCCTTGCGACGTTTCAGTCCACTTGCTGGGACTATTATCAAGCAATGCATCATACAGGGTTGTGGGTATTTATGTGGTCATAGCAAGTTAACATACATAAAATTAAGAAAATATACAAGAAATGTGCAGCAAAATATCTCATATACAAATGAGAAAAACATCATGCCTGGAAAACAATATAATCGATACAAATATTTGTATAAAAAACATCCAGGTATAGTGATATTTCAAAAAACATAGTATAATATACAAATGACAATCAGCAAAATATAATAATCATCACCTGTGTAAGTGCAGGTGTAGACAGGGCCAGCAAGGAATCAGGTGAGCTCAATGGCAGGCGGATACACTATTGCGGGTAACACCGCATGGATACGGCGTCCCGGAACTAAAGCTGCGCATGTCCATGAGGTCACTCCAGGGATAATCACGTGATCCCCTGTGAAACATGGAACTGTGTCTGCGCATGTCCGTGAGGTCATCCTGAGAATGGGCACATGATCCCATACGGATACGTCACCTGACACGCCACATAGCAGTTTATTGTGATGAAACGTAAATTGTTAATGCAAGCGTATTTCTATATGTATCAAAGGTGTCGGCTATTAAATCAGGATGTGACACCCCGGGTAAAGTATCGGGTGACGTGCTATCTTGCGATGCACTATCATCCGAGAGTTATGAGTAGAGAAGAAGGGGAACAGCGGCAGCTGTTATCCTCCCATCTCTCTCACTAAGTAGTAACCCTATCAGGTGAAGAACATCCAAAGTAGCCATAAAGTAGCGCTCGCAAACATATTTTAACAAAATCTAGTAAGTATGCAGCTGTCACGGGATGAGTCGTACATTTTCTAGAGTATCCACCCTCCTGTTGAGCAAAACCCTTCAATCCAGGGGTCCTATAAGTGATAAGAATAAAAAATATATTATCCAAATATATTAAGTTAAAAAAAGGACAAATTCTTCAATACATAAACTGACAAGGACAGGACAGTGGGAAATCATATGAATAGCCATGGTTTATATTCGACATTCAACCCCCCCCCCGGTTTAACCGTTTGTAATTTAAAAATCCATTCGGATTCCCGTTTTTTTAACATTTTTATGCAGTTACCGCCAGTTCGCGGCAATGGGACATGGTCAAGGATCATAAATTTTAAGTCACCTTCAGCATGGCCCATGCTCGCAAAGTGGTGTGAGACAGGCAAATCCTTACGCTTTTTGCGTATAGAGAAGCGGTGTTGGTTGAAGCGGGACTTAAAATCACAGGTTGTCTCGCCCACATACAATAGCTTGCACGGGCACCACAAAACATGAATTACAAAACTCGAATCACAGGTTAAATAAAATTTGATAGAATAAGGAACCCCTGTGAGGGGATGAATAAAGTCACGTCCCTTCACCATGTATTTGCAGTTTACACAGTGGAGGCACGGGTAACTGCCAGTTTTTTTAGGAGCCAAGAATAACTGACGTGCACCTTTTTGTCGGCCTATATCATTTTTTACAAGTTTATCTTTTAAGTTGCGGACTCTTTTATAAGACATGATCGGTCGAGTAGAGAATTCTGGGATATTTGTGTTTTCTGTGCCCAGAATCGACCAGTGTTTGTTGAGGATTTTGTTAATGTGAGGACTAGCTTCACAGAAAGTGGATACAAAGGGTATTTTATGGGATTGATCCCTCTTGGTAGAGAATTCTGGGATATTTGTGTGTTCTGTGCCCAGAATCGACCAGTGTTTGTTGAGGATTTTGTTAATGTGAGGACTAGCTTCACAGAAAGTGGATACAAAAGGTATTTTATGGGATTGATCCCTCTTGGTACCCTGAAAGAGTTCACTTCTCTCTTTTTGATTAATACGTTTTAATTGCTGTTGCAATATAGAGATCGGGTAGTGCCTTTGTTTGAAACTTTGTGTCATATTGTCAAGAGTTGTGTCTAATGTGGATGGGTCGCTGACAATTCTTTTTGCTCTAATGAACTGGCTATACGGTAATGACCGCACCATCGTCCGAGGATGAGCACTATCAAACCTAAGGACGGTGTTGCGGTCAGTAGGTTTAGTATAGACCTCAGTGCTTAACACACAACCCGTGCGTCGAACACTGACATCCAAAAAGTGTATCATGTTGTCTGAGTATTCTAACGTAAATTGAATATCAGGAATCAGGCTATTTAAATAATTGTGGAACAATTGTAGCTCCAATGCTGTGCCCGTCCAGATAACAAAAATATCGTCTATGTATCTCCACCACCTCAGCACATGGATGAAGTGGTGGGACACATAGACGTGGGACACATAGACGTATTGTTCCTCCAAATGAGAGACGAACATGTTGGCGTAAGTGGGTGCCACATTCGTCCCCATGGCCGTCCCCCTAATTTGCATATAATAATCATCTCCAAAGAGAAAATAATTATTATATAAAATTCTCTTATTTTCTCTTTGGAGATGATTATTATATGCAAATTAGGGGGACGGCCATGGGGACGAATGTGGCACCCACTTACGCCAACATGGTCATCTCTTATTTGGAGGAACAATACGTCTATGTGTCCCACCACTTCAGCCATGTGCTGAGGTGGTGGAGATACATAGACGATATTTTTGTTATCTGGACGGGCACAGCATTGGAGCTACAATTGTTCCACAATTATTTAAATAGCCTGATTCCTGATATTCAATTTACGTTAGAATACTCAGACAACATGATACACTTTTTGGATGTCAGTGTTCGACGCACGGGTTGTGTGTTAAGCACTGAGGTCTATACTAAACCTACTGACCGCAACACCGTCCTTAGGTTTGATAGTGCTCATCCTCGGACGATGGTGCGGTCATTACCGTATAGCCAGTTCATTAGAGCAAAAAGAATTGTCAGCGACCCATCCACATTAGACACAACTCTTGACAATATGACACAAAGTTTCAAACAAAGGCACTACCCGATCTCTATATTGCAACAGCAATTAAAACTTATTAATCAAAAAGAGAGAAGTGAACTCTTTCAGGGTACCAAGAGGGATCAATCCCATAAAATACCTTTTGTATCCACTTTCTGTGAAGCTAGTCCTCACATTAACAAAATCCTCAACAAACACTGGTCGATTCTGGGCACAGAACACACAAATATCCCAGAATTCTCTACTCGACCGATCATGTCTTATAAAAGAGTCCGCAACTTAAAAGATAAACTTGTAAAAAATGATATAGGCCCACAAAAAGGTGCACGTCAGTTATTCTTGGCTCCTAAAAAAAACTGGCAGTTACCCGTGCCTCCACTGTGTAAACTGCAAATACATGGTGAAGGGACGTGACTTTATTCATCCCCTCACAGGGGTTCCTTATTCTATCAAATTTTATTTAACCTGTGATTCGAGTTTTGTAATTTATGTTTTGTGGTGCCCGTGCAAGCTATTGTATGTGGGCGAGACAACCTGTAATTTTAAGTCCCGCTTCAACCAACACCGCTTCTCTATACGCAAGAAGCGTAAGGATTTGCCTGTCTCACACCACTTTGCGAGCATGGGCCATGCTGAAGGTGACTTAAAATTTATGATCCTTGACCATGTCCCATTGCCGCGCACTGGCGGTAACCGCATAAAAATGTTAAAAAAAACGGGAATCCGAATGGATTTTTAAATTACAAATGGTTAAACCGGGGGGGTTGAATGTCGAATATGAACCATGGCTATTCATATGATTTCCCACTGTTCTGTCCTTGTCAGTTTATGTATTGAAGAATTTGTCCTTTTTTTACTTAATATATTTGGATAATATATTTTTTATTCTTATCACTTATAGGACCCCTGGATTGAAGGGTTTTGCTCAACAGGAGGGTGGATACTCTAGAAAATGTACGACTCATCCCGTGACAGCTGCATACTTACTAGATTTTGTTAAAACATGTTTGCGAGCGCTACTTTATGGCTACTTTGGATGTTCTTCACCTGATAGGGTTACTACTTAGTGAGAGAGATGGGAGGATAACAGCTGCCGCTGTTCCCCTTCTTCTCTACTCATAACTCTCGGATGATAGTGCATCGCAAGATAGCACGTCACCCGATACTTTACCCGGGGTGTCACATCCTGATTTAATAGCCGACACCTTTGATACATATAGAAATACGCTTGCATTAACAATTTACGTTTCATCACAATAAACTGCTATGCGGCGTGTCAGGTGACGTCTCCGTATGGGATCATGTGCCCATTCTCAGGATGACCTCACGGACATGCGCAGACACAGTTCCATGTTTCACAGGGGATCACGTGATTATCCCTGGAGTGACCTCATGGACATGCGCAGCTTTAGTTCCGGGACGCCGTATCCATGCGGTGTTACCCGCAATAGTGTATCCGCCTGCCATTGAGCTCACCTGATTCCTTGCTGGCCCTGTCTACACCTGCACTTACACAGGTGATGATTATTATATTTTGCTGATTGTCACTTGTATATTATACTATGTTTTTTGAAATATCACTATACCTGGATGTTTTTTATACAAATATTTGTATCGATTATATTGTTTTCCAGGCATGATGTTTTTCTCATTTGTATATGAGATATTTTGCTGCACATTTCTTGTATATTTTCTTAATTGCCACTTATGTATGTTAACTTGCTATGACCACATAAATACCCACAACCCTGTATGATGCATTGCTTGATAATGGTCCCAGCAAGTGGACTGAAACGTCGCAAGGGTGAATAAAGATCCACATTTTTCACCTACGGATGTGCTGCGGTGTCTTTTCTTTTTTATATTATACACCTTGGTAAGGTGTTTCCACCGCTGGCACCCATCTATTCACTATCAGGTGTGCTGCCCTGACTCTTCGTTATATATATATATATATATATATATATCCAATGGATCCATAGAAAGGGTCAGGCAGCACTCCTTAATGAACAGCTATAGCTGTGCAGGTGCCCGCGGTGGTCCCCTGATGCAGGACAGGATAAACAACACAGAAAATCCGCAGCACTCCTTGAAGTAAAAAATGTGCAGTTTATTCACACATGTCAAAAAAAAGACTGTCTTTTTTTGACATGTGTGAATAAACTGCACATTTTTTACTTCAAGGAGTGCTGCGGATTTTCTGTGTTGTGTATATATATATATATATATATATATATATATACACACTGCTCAAAAAAATAAAGGGAACACTTAAACAACACAATGTAACTCCAAGTCAATCACACTTCTGTGAAATCAAACTGTCCACTTAGGAAGCAACACTGAGTGACAATCAATTTCACATGCTGTTGTGCAAATGGGATAGACAACAGGTGGAAATTATAGGCAATTAGCAAGACACCCCCAATAAAGGAGTGGTTCTGCAGGTGGTGATCACAGATCACTTCTCAGTTCCTATGCTTCCTGGCTGATGTTTTGGTCACTTTTGAATGCTGGCGGTGCTTTCACTCTAGTGGTAGCATGAGACGGAGTCTACAACCCACACAAGTGGCTCAGGTAGTGCAGCTTATCCAGGATGGCACATCAATGCGAGCTGTGGCAAGTAGGTTTGCTGTGTCTGTCAGCGTAGTGTCCAGAGCATGGAGGCGCTACCAGGAGACAGGCCAGTACATCAGGAGACTTGGAGGAGGCTGTAGGAGGGCAACAACCTAGTAGCAGGACCGCTACCTCCGCCTTTGTGCAAGGAGGAACAGGAGGAGCACTGCCAGAGCCCTGCAAAATGACCTCCAGCAGGCCACAAATGTGCATGTGTCTGCTCAAACAGTCAGAAACAGACTCCATGAGGGTGATATGAGGGCCCGACATCCACAGGTGGGGGTTGTGCTTACAGCCCAACACTGTGCAGGATGATCAGCCTGTAGTGTGCTTTTCCACTTTAGTTTTGAGGGTGACTTCAAATCCAGACCTCCATGGGTTAAAAAATTTGATTTCCATTTTTTTTTGGTGTGATTTTGTTGTCAGCAGATTCAACTATGTAAAGAACAAAGTATTTCAGAAGAATATTTAATTAATTCAGATCTAGGATGTGTTATTTTTGTGTTCCCTATTGAACTCTTTGTCTGTGAGTTCAAATGATATCCACAGTGTTTTCAATAAGAGCGACCTCTACAACATACCTCTCCCTTAATAGTAACCTCCACAGCAACCCATGTGCTTAACTTTGACCTCCACAGCAGCCCGCCCCTTTCAGTGACCTCGACAGCGCCCCTCCCCATTAACTGTGACCTTCACAGCCCCTCGCTCTCATAACAGTGTTCTTCACAGCGGCCCATTCCCTTAACACTGACCCTCCACAGCACTCTGCCCCTTAACATTGACCTCCACAGCAGCCCACCCCCCTTAACCACCTCAGCCCCCAGTGCTTAAACACCCTGAAAGACCAGGCCACTTTTTACACTTCTGACCTACACTACTTTCACCGTTTATTGATCGGTCATGCAACTTACCACCCAAATGAATTTTACCTCCTTTTCTTCTCACTAATAGAGCTTTCATTTGGTGGTATTTCATTGCTGCTGACATTTTTACTTTTTTTGTTATTAATCGAAATTTAACGATTTTTTTGCAAAAAAATGACATTTTTCACTTTCAGTTGTAAAATTTTGCAAAAAAAAAACGAGATCCATATATAAATTTTGCTCTAAATTTATGGTTCTACATGTCTTTGATAAAAAAAAAATGTTTGGGTAAAAAAAAAAAATGGTTTGGGTAAAAGTTATAGCGTTTACAAACTATGGTACAAAAATGTGAATTTCCGCTTTTTGAAGCAGCTCTGACTTTCTGAACACCTGTCATGTTTCCTGAGGTTCTACAATGCCCAGACAGTACAAACACCCCACAAATGACCCCATTTCAGGAAGTAGACACCCTAAGGTATTCGCTGATGGGCATAGTGAGTTCATAGAACTTTTTATTTTTTGTCACAAGTTAGCGGAAAATGATGATTTTTTTTTATTTTATTTTTTTCTTACAAAGTCTCATATTCCACTAACTTGTGACAAAAAATAAAAAGTTCTATGAACTCACTATGCCCATCACGAAATACCTTGGGGTCTCTTCTTTCCAAAATGGGGTCACTTGTGGGGTAGTTATACTGCCCTGGCATTCTAGGGGCCCAAATGTGTGGTAAGGAGTTTGAAATCAAATTCTGTAAAAAATGACCAGTGAAATCCGAAAAGTGCTCTTTGGAATATGGGCCCCTTTGCCCACCTAGGCTGCAAAAAAGTGTCACACATCTGGTATCTCTGTATTCAGGAGAAGTTGAGGAATGTGTTTTGGGGTGTCTTTTTACATATACCCATGCTGGGTGAGATAAATATCTTGGTCAAATGCCAACTTTGTATAAAAAAATGGGAAAAGTTGTCTTTTGCCAAGATATTTCTCTCACCCAGCATGGGTATATGTAAAATGACACCCCAAAACACATTCCCCAACTTCTCCTGAGTACGGAGATACCAGATGTGTGACACTTTTTTGCAGCCTAGGTGGGCAAAGGGGCCCATATTCCAAAGAGCACCTTTCGGATTTCACTGGTCATTTTTTACAGAATTTGATTTCAAACTCCTTACCACACATTTGGGCCCCTAGAATGCCAGGGCAGTATAACTACCCCACAAGTGACCCCATTTTGGAAAGAAGACACCCCAATGTATTCGCTGATGGGCATAGTGAGTTCATGGAAGTTTTTATTTTTTGTCACAAGTTAGTGGAATATGAGACTTTGTAAGAAAAAAAAAATTAAAAAAAAATCATCATTTTCCACTAACTTGTGACAAAAAATAAAAAATTCTAGGAACTCGCCATGCCCCTCACGGAATACCTTGGGGTGTCTTCTTTCCAAAATGGGGTCACTTGTGGGGTAGTTATACTGCCCTGGCATTTTCCAGGGGCCCTAATGTGTGGTAAGTAGGTAAATGACCTGTGAAATCCGAAAAGTGCTCTTTGGAATGTGGGCCCCTTTGCCCACCTAGGCTGCAAAAAAGTGCCACACATGTGGTATCTCCGTACTCGGGAGAAGTTGGGGAATGTGTTTTGGGGTGTCATTTTACATATACCCATGCTGGGTGAGAGAAATATCTTGGCAAAAGACAACTTTTCCCATTTTTTTATACAAAGTTGGCATTTGACCAAGATATTTATCTCACCCAGCATGGGTATATGTAAAAAGACACCCCAAAACACATTCCTCAACTTCTCCTGAATACAGAGATACCAGATGTGTGACACTTTTTTGCAGCCTAGGTGGGCAAAGGGGCCCATATTCTAAAGAGCACCTTTCGGATTTCACAGGTCATTTTTTACAGAATTTGATTTCAAACTCCTTACCACACATTTGGGCCCCTAGAATGCCAGGGCAGTATAACTACCCCACAAGTGACCCCATTTTGGAAAGAAGACACCCCAAGGTATTAGCTGATGGGCATAGTGAGTTCATGGAAGTTTTTATTTTTTGTCACAAGTTAGTGGAATATGAGACTTTGTAAGAAAAAAATAAATAAAAAAAAAATCATCATTTTCCACTAACTTGTGACAAAAAATAAAAAATTCTAGGAACTCGCCATGCCCCTCACGGAATACCTTGGGGTGTCTTCTTTCCAAAATGGGGTCACTTGTGGGGTAGTTATACTGCCCTGGCATTTTCCAGGGGCCCTAATGTGTGGTAAGTAGGTAAATGACCTGTGAAATCCGAAAGGTGCTCTTTGGAATGTGGGCCCCTTTGCCCACCTAGGCTGCAAAAAAGTGTCACACATGTGGTATCTCCGTACTCTGGAGAAGTTGGGGAATGTGTTTTGGGGTGTCATTTTACATATACCCATGCTGGGTGAGATAAATATCTTGGTCAAATGCCAACTTTGTATAAAAAAATGGGAAAAGTTGTCTTTTGCCAAGATATTTCTCTCACCCAGCATGGGTATATGTAAAATGACACCCCAAAACACATTCCCCAACTTCTCCTGAGTACGGCGATACCAGATGTGTGACACTTTTTTGCAGCCTAAATGCGCAAAGGGGCCCACATTCCTTTTATGAGGGCATTTTTAGACATTTGGATCCCAGACTTCTTCTCACGCTTTAGGGCCCCTAGAATGCCAGGGCAGTATAAATACCCCACATGTGACCCCATTTTGGAAAGAAGACACGCCAAGGTATTCAATGAGGGGCATGGCGAGTTCATAGAAATTTTTTTTTTTTGGCACAAGTTAGCGGAAATTGATTTTATTTATTTTTTTCTCACAAAGTCTCCCTTTTCGCTAACTTGGGACAAAAATTTCAATCTTTCATGGACTCAATATGCCCCTCACGGAATACCTGGGGGTGTCTTCTTTCCGAAATGGGGTCACATGTGGGGTATTTATACTGCCCTGGCATTCTAGGGGCCCTAAAGCGTGAGAAGAAGTCTGGAATATAAATGTCTAAAAAAATTTACGGATTTGGATTCCTTGAGGGGTATGGTGAGTTCATGTGAGATTTAATTTTTTGACACAAGTTAGTGGAATATGAGACTTTGTAAGAAAAAAAATAAAAATTCCGCTAACTTGGGCCAAAAAAATGTCTGAATGGAGCCTTACAGAGGGGTGATCAATGACAGGGGGGGTGATCAATGACAGGGGGGTGATCAATGACAGGGGGGTGATCAGGGAGTCTATATGGGGTGATCACCACAGTCATTGATCACGCCCCTGTAAGGCTCCATTCAGACGTCCGTGTGCGTTTTGCGGATCAGATCCATCTATCAGTGGATCCGTAAAAATCATGCGGATATCTGAATGGAGCTTTACAGGGGGGTGATCAATGACAGGGGGGTAATCAATGACAGGGGGGTGATCAGGGAGTCTATATGGGGTGATCACCACAGTCATTGATCACGCCCCTGTAAGGTTCCATTCAGACGTCCGTATGCGTTTTGCGGATCTGATCCATCTATCAGTGGATCCGTAAAAATCATGCGGACATCTGAATGGAGCTTTACAGGGGGGTGATCAATGACGGGGGGGTAATCAATGACAGGGGGGTGATCAGGGAGTCTATATGGGGTGATCACCACAGTCATTGATCATGCCCCTGTAAGGCTCCATTCAGACGTCCGTGTGCGTTTTGCGGATCCGATCCATCTATCAGTGGATCCGTAAAAATCATGCGGACGTCTGAATGGAGCTTTACAGGGGTGTGATCAATGACAGGGGGGTAATCAATGACAGGGGGGTGATCAGGGAGTCTATATGGGGTGATCAGGGGTGATCAAGGGTGAATAAGGGGTTAATAAGTGACGGGGGGGGGTGTAGTGTAGTGTGGTGCTTGGTGCAACATATTACTGAGCTACTTGTGTCCTCTGGTGGTCGATCCAAACAAAGGGGACCACCAGAGGACCAGGTAGCAGGTATATTAGACGCTGTTATCATAACAGCGTCTAATATACCTGTTAGGGGTTAAAAAAATCACATCTCCAGCCTGCCAGCGAACGATCGCTGCTGGCAGGCTGGAGATCCACTTTCTTACCTTCCGTTCCTGTGAGCGCGCTCGCCTGTGTGCGCGCGTTCACAGGAAATCTCGGCCATCGCGAGAGGACGCGCCGGCGCGTCCACTCGGAATGAATCAACCACCTCCAGGACGCGTCTGTGCGTACAGCGGTCCGGAGGTGGTTAACTTTGACCTTCACAGCAACCCACTCGTTAACAGTGACCTCCACAGTGACCCTCCCCCTTAACATTCACCTCACAATGCCCGCCCCATTAAAAGTAGCCTCTACAGTGCCCTGACCTCTTAACAGTGACCTGCACAGTGGCCGGCCCCCTTAACAGTGACCTTCACAGCAGCCCGACCCCTTAACAGTGACCCCTCCCCCCACAGTGCCATGCCCGTTCCATTAACATTGACCTGCACAATGCCCCTCCCCTTTAACAGTGACCCCCCCCCACTGGGCTATGCCCCCTTAATATAAGACTGCACAGTTCTTGGGCAGATTATCAGGAACGAATGTTACTTACAAGAGCTCCTTCCTAATAATCTGCCCATGTAAATGTGCTGCTAATCAACTGAAGAATGAATAAAATGTTGTGTGAAATGATCCTTCATGCAGCACATTAAATCATCTTTTCTGGGCAGCAGATCATGCTGTGTGAACATGTAAATGCAGCTTTTTCCTCCACTGAGGTCCCTTCCCAATAATTGTCTGCTTGGCTAGTGCATGTAAATGCACTTTTAGAGTATTATTGACGTAAAGTACTACTAGATAGCATATGGACATTAGATTCTACTAGTGGAATTCCAGACTACTGCTGAAGAACCATAGGTTGGACATGATAGATTTCTCCTAGCTTATCCAATTGATTCCCCAGAAGATGTGGGTTGGGAGCATCAGATTGACAGTTGGACAATTGATCATTTGGTGACCATGCCCAGTTAGATATGTGAACTCTAATAATGTATAAATAACTGCATGTATTATCCACTTCAGATTTGAGAAGAAAAATAATTTATTACCTCTATAATGATTGAGTAAAGCACTGGTTGTGGGAAGTAGGGTTCAAGATCTGCAGACATCTCACCTATGCTGGTTGAGACACAAGGAGTGGAGCATGACCAGGTATGCCAGAGGTAGAGCTAGCCATGGACATGACACACAGAGCTCTATAGGCCACTATTACTGGCATGAGCTACCAAGGATAATGAACATACGCAACAGAACCTAGGTGGTCTTGGGAGCATTGCTTAATTGAATTTTATTCGTTTTTCCTGGAACGGGCTTCTAAGGAGTCAGGAATGTGACAAAAATGTTTATAGCTGTTTTGTTTGCCTTTGGAAAACTTGGGCCAAAAAAAACAACAACAGATGGCTCCTGACCCACGGTGCAAAAGTTCTATGAGAGTACATCTCTTCACACCTTGTAAATATGACAATTAAGAAATGTATGAGCTGCTGAGAAAGAAAAGCTATGCTTGGTGGTTGTATGCTTTTGTTGCATGCATTTAGACAATTGGTTTCCTACTATAGACATTTTTACATATTTATTTATTTTACTCACTTATATAGTGCTGACATATTCCGTAGCACTTTACAGACATTAGCATCATGCTGTCCCCCAATGGGGCTCACAATCTAGGTTCCCTATCAGTCAGTCTTTTGAGTGTGGGAGGAAACCAGAGTACCCGAAGGAAACCCACGCAAACACAGGAAAAACAACCTCCATGCAGATGTTGTTCAAAATTGATTCTAATATGTTATAAATGTCTGAGACCACCCCTGAGACCCATACATTTTGTGTTAAATGTCTTTTTATGAAATTTTTATGTAAGGCAATAATAGATCAGGAGCAAATACAGAAAAGTACAGTGCAAATACCCAAAGGCCATGAAGACATCTGAATCATACAAGCCATCAGTGATGGTCAGTTCGCAGTGTTCGCCAACGAACACATGCAGGCTGCCATCTTGACTCACCTGTCCGGCGATGCACAGGTAAGCCCCTACCTGTGCCTGTGTCGGGAGCCGGTCTGAAATCAAATGCGGTCACCGGGAGCAGGCAGTTCCGAGAACAGCCGCCGGGGGCCTTCATCGGGCTGTTCTCGGAACTGCCTGCTTCCGGTGACCACATTTGATTTCAGACCGGCTCTCGGCACAGGCACAGGTAAGGGCTTACCTGTGCATCGCCGGACGGGTGAGTCAAGTTGGCAGCCCGCATGTGTTCGTTGGCGAACACTGCGAACTGCCCATCACTGCAAGCCATGCAATGACAGATACAAGCATAAACACCAAAAGGAGTGTACACAGTGATATGTACTTTAATCACACACAAGTGTTGGAACGTACGGGAATGCACGGGGATCAAACTAAAAGAAAGAGAATATTAGTCCTGTCAAAACCAGTTAGGGAAGAGAAAGCCAAGCAACACATGTCAGACCCTGACCCATCATTAAGTGGACAAAAAGGGGAGGATCTCTGATCCAACAGCAAACTGTAACCATAAGCATCTGTATTGAGGAATAAGTACGGTGCGCCAAATGACACATTCCTCCATTCTAGCAGATACTTTCCACAGCCAATGAAAGACAGGGGAGCCAAAGTTTGTCTCCAATACAGTGGCCTTAGCCATCAAAGTCAATTGCAACCAGAGAGTCTTGTTATATGTGGCATTAGAAGCCAGTAGGACATTCAGAAAGATAGTCTTAGAAGTCAAAGTCGGGGCATTGGGGCATAATTTGGACAGGACCTTGCACATTCCAGCCCAGTAGGGCCGAATTAATGGGCATTCGCACCATATATGTAAATAGGAACCTAACCATTGAGAGCCCCCTCCAACAAGCAGAAGGTATGGTACGGTCAAAATGATTCAGTACCACAGGGGTTTTATACCACCTGCTAACCACTTTGTATGAAGTCTCTTGCAATGTGATGCAGCTAGAACGACCTCCGGGGCTGAAAGCATCAGAGAGCTCCTTCTCCCAAGCAAAAATATAGGGTAGGGGCCTCTTCATAGACGGAAAAGAGAGTATTTCTGCACGGATTCTCAATATGGCCCTTGGAACTAAGGAGCACAAAACCGCCATCTTCTTAAACCATGTGAGTTCTCTACTAATACAGCCTTTCTTAATCATGAGCTTGAGAGTAAGGATCAGGTGATTATAAGTAATTCTGTCAATTGTCACGTCAGTAACCAGAGACTAGACGGTGGGGAAGTCAGGAAAAGCCCCATCTTAAAGAATATCCCCAACCAGATATTTCTTCAGTTTAGGCTGAAGTGAAAACCATAATGAAGAGTATGGATTGTTGAGCCCTAAAATGTTGCCCAAACTCCTAAGTGGGGAGTGGCCATAGAAAGGATTTCTGAGTAGAAGTCCTCCAAGACTATAATAGAGCTTTAGCCAAGACGTTTAGGCCCTTTGGAACAGGAACATTCATTTGTACAAGGATCAAAGCTTGGGTAAGGAAAAATTGCACAACTTCCTCCTCTACAGGTAGATAGTTTAGTGAGGGGCAGTTATGCCAATCAAGGATACGGGACATCTGAATAGGATCATATAACAACAGTGTATCTGGTAAACCAATCCCACTATCCCGTTTTTGCCTGATTAAGTAAACGATTGTATGATTCAAGGACCCCCAAGTATAAGCCAGAAAGTGCTTGCGGAACCTAATGAAGAAAGAGTGGGGAAAATAAATAGGTAAGGTTTGTAGCACATATGGAATCTTGGGGGCTATGAATATCTTAAGTAAATTAGAGCGGCTTATCCAAGAAATATAAGGGATTTTCCAGGAGCTTACAGTGGTCTCTATATATCGTAATAGAGTCACATAATTTCCTCATCAGGGGATGAGGAAATATGGAGGACAAGATATTTGATAATGAATGAGAACCAGGTGAATGATGACGAGCTTTTGGCAGCATTAACCTAAGTAATCGGACACAAAATATTCAGCGCTACTGACTCATTTTGAAATTGTACAAGAGATGAAATTGGTCAAAGAGTTGAGCTAGAGGCGGTAAAAGAATCTGGATTAGAGGTGATCAGTAGATCGTCCACATAAGCAGCTGTGCAATGCTTGACCCCTCCAATCTGGAGTCCTCGTATGACAGTGTGCTGCCTAATAAACTGAATAAGTGTTTCCATATTAAGAACAAAAAGAAGGGGGGAGAGAGGGGACACCCCTGTCTTGTCCCATTAGATATTTGAAAAGTAAAGGATAAAGAGCCATTAACTCTTACTAACGCTGAAGGACAGGAGTATAAGGCTAAAACATAAGAAATGAAAACCTCTGGGAGAGTGGACAGCATGAAGACCCAGTCAAATCGGTCGAAAGCCTTCTCAGCGTCAGTAGATAAGAGTGCTAAAGGGGATCACCTTGACTGGGCCAACTGGATCAAATGCAGCACTCATAAAATATTATCCTTACCCTCTCTAGTTTTAATGAAACCCACGTGTTTGGCGTTGACCAAGGAGGGAAGGAGCCGATTCAGACGATTTGCCAAAATTTGGGCATATAATTTAATATCCACATTAAGTAGAGATATCGGATAGTAACTCCCACAAGAAGCTGGGTCCTTCCCCTCCCTGGGCAAGACAGTAATGTCGGCTTCCAGAATCTGAGGAGGAAAGCTATAGTTATCAGCAACGGAATTAAAGGTAGAAAGCACGTGAGGGAGAAGAATATCCTAAAAATGTCCTATAGTACGTGACTGTTAGCCTGTCAGGGCCAGGACTCTTACCTTTTGGAGAATCTTTTAAAGTCGTCTGTAGTTCAGAAAAAAAAAATAGGAGCAGAAAGTTGAGATTGTTGTTGGGCAGTAAGCGATGGTAGGGATATGGAGTGAAGAAATGATTGTATAGCCTCTTGTCTAGCATGTAAGGTGTCCTCATCTTCACATGCTCTCAAGTTGGTGAGTGATTCCTAAAAGGACCTAAACTGAGTGACAATAGCTGTCTTTTCAGTTATCAGCTGTCCAGAAGCAGACCAAATTGCTCTGATATAGGTCTGCTCCTGCCTGGACTTAGCCATATAGGCCATAATTCTAGAGCCCTTATTGCCATGCAAATACATAGTGTGTTTGGCATATAGGTAGGCTTTAGAAGCTTTCATGTTTAGCAAGTGTGTCGGTTTTTTCCTCTGGGCAATTAATTCGGCCATGGCGGGAACGGCTAAGGTCTTCTTTGTTGTTTTTTCAGGGTTTCAATATGTCTAAGTGTAGGTTCCAACTCTTCCTTTCGGTGTTTTTTATCATGAGAGCCTATGGAGATGAGTTCCCCCCACACTACAGCTTTGTGCACTTCTCACACCACAGGATGATAGAAAAGCAAGGAAGTATTGTCAAAAAAATAGTGTCTACGCAAGGTGGCAATACAGGTCCTATAAAGGTCTCATTTAAGAGAGTCTCCAAGGCTCCAAGTGAAGGCATGTGAGGGAAGAGAGGAAATACGCAATATTAAAGAATCCGGGGCATGATCAGAAATAGCGATATTGCCTATAATTGCACTAGAGAGTAGAGACAAGTGTAGAGTAGAAAGGAAGAGGTAATCCAGTCTCTGGTACGAATCGGGTGCATTAGAATAGTAGGTATAATTCCTGCAAGAGGGGGAACAGTGCGCCAGTAAGCGCAGTGGAGACTTAGGCAATTTTCAAAGCTATAAGTTTTCTATAGGACACATGTCGGTTTGGAAGAGTCGAGTTGTGGGTCAAGGGTGACGTCAAGATCTCCTCCTACAACACAGATGCCATCTTGAAAAGAGCAGAGACGTTGTAGTACATCAACCAACCAGGGTATCTGCTTAGAATTGGGAGCATAAATGCCAGCAATTGCAATTGCCGTATTGGCTAAATGGCCTTTGAGAAATAAAAATCTCCCGTCTAGATCTACAAGACTGGAGGAGAGAGTAAAGGGAAGAAATTTCTTAACGGCAATGGTTACACCTCTAATTTTGGATTCAGAGTAACAGGAGTAGAACCACTGGGAGAAATACGAATTAGCTAGTGTAGGAAGCTTACCCTGTTTAAAATGGGTCTCCTGCAGTATGGCCACATCAGTATGGAGCGACCTGAGCATTTGAAAAACACGAGAGCTTTTATTTGGCGAGTTCAATCCCTGTACATTCCATGAAACCACATTTATGGTAGATATAAAGCTGAACTATAACCAACATGACCAAAAGGAAACAATACAAAATGAAATAAAGGTTAAACAAATGGAGGGACCTACTCTCCAGGGACCCAGAATCAAGAGATTCTCCCTAGAGAGCACCTCCCTACTGAAGGCAATTAACCTTATCAGCAGAAGTTGCCAAAAGGTTATTAACTACCCCTCACAGAAAGGACGAGTGGTGGTGGAGCATATAAGCTAAATATGGCAGTTGAAGAAGGGAAAGGGAAGGGGTAACAGGAGAAAGTAACCAAGGGAGGAAAAGGGAAGAGGAAGGGGAGGAAAAAAGGTAGGTAGTATTACTGGTAGGGGCACAAAGTACCTGAGCATACCCTTTACTGACTGAGTTTAAGATTGACAGCATATCTGAAGAGTAGGACCGAGTTAGAGAGGAGAAAACGGAACAAAAAACGATACTGCAGAGTAGAAAAGATAAAACGGGGCGGCACAGTGCCTCTCTGTTAAATCGCTGGCTCTCCGTGTGTCCTATCAATGAAGCAACGTGGTGCTCAGTCCATATATACAAACAACGTGGAATCCAGGTAAGTAGATAAAAGAAAGTAGGTGGCGCTCACCGCTGCAGAGTTGATTGCTTTATTCTTGACATGTGCTGAATAAAAATAAGATGTATGCATTAGGGCTGGGGGGACTGTTCCTACACAGAATACTAAATGGCAACGGCCGTTCCGCGCTAACTGCGCTTCCTCGGGCCACAACTTAGTGCGCAAACCTGCGCTCTTTTAGCGTCATCATTTACGGTTGTCATGGTTACCAGTGACACTTATTTGATTTGTTAAAAACACATACATGTAATACTGCTTAAAACTATTCTTATCATATGAAGACACTTAAATAATTTCTCTCGTTTAAACCCTGGGGGCCCATGGCTGCGGTCCGAATAATCCACCTAGCCTCCCTTTGCAGTAAGAGGTGGTGTTTATCCCCGCCCTGCCGCATATTTGAAATAGGTTTGATACTGGCAAAAGTGAGACAATTTGGATCGGACCCATGTGCCTCCTGTACATGGTTGATTAACCTAGGACATCCCTTCCCTGTTCTTACAGAGTTGCGGTGTTCTCTAAATCTTTCAAAAAGAGGTTTTATTGTTTTGCCTATATAAAAGGCACCGCAGCAGCATAAAACCACGTAAACCACATAGTCGCTTCTGCATGTAATGAATTGAGATACTCTATGCTGGATGCCTCCAAACATTAAGAACTTTTTTTGACTGTTATACCTGCAAAATGGCCGTCGCCATTCAGTATTCAGTGTAGGAACAGTCCGCCCCAGCCCTGTATTCAGGAATGAACTCTGCAGCGATGAGTGCCGTCTTTCTTTTATCTACTTACCTGGGAACCAGAAACAAGATCAAAGAAGTGTTAAATTCCCTGGATGTGGAAGACAAGTGGAAAAAAGGAAAACCCTTGCAAGAAAAGTTCATTCTTGAGAAGCATGCGCTTGCGGTTCCTCTGTGTTTTCCATGTTTGATAGACGGGTAAGCTAGGAAGGTCGGCAACATCAGTAATCAGAACACAGGAGGGAACTTTAGAGGGATCCAGATCCAGCAGACTGCAATTAGGTAGATCTTGTGTGAACCACCTTGTTGGAACCTTGCATAGATAATACAAGTCCAAAAGGAAATAGCCACCTATAGGGGATGCCTTTAGCCCACAGAACATCAGTAATTGTAATTGTAATTTTATCTTGCATCGTTTAGACAGAGGGACTTGGGACAAATCCTGAAAGATCTGTATGGTAGAGCCCTCATAAGAAAGTTCCCTGTTATCTCTGATAGACTTCAAAACCTCATCCCTGTGGTGGGAACCTTGCAAATTATGTCACATGGGGGGTGTCTCCTTCTCTTCGGTCACAGTGCCCTGTGAACTCTTTCCAAGGTGAAGTGTTCCCTCATGTCTGCGGGTAAGAGGGGTTTCAGGATGACGAATGGGACCTCCATGACAGAGGATAGGGGGACTGATTTCGGGGCCCCTTTCAGATTGTTGCGCCTATCCCTGTTATCTTGATCTTCTAAGTAACATAAGAGACCATTGAGGTGAGACTGACAATGGTGCAGGGCCGAGACGGGAGATTCTCCAAAAGAAATAATAAGGGGCTTGAGTCTCTTCAAGTTGGTTTTCCCGGCCTCCAATCTTGTGGATGTCCCTCTTTATATAAGTTAGTTCCCATAAAACCAGTTGTAAAGCAGATTCAATAATCCTTTGAAAAGTCGTGTGAGGTTGAGAATCTTGAGATGTTAGAATCTGCTCCCCGCGCATCCTCGGGGCACGAACTGTCACAATCAGACATCTCAGGATTATCTTTAGGCCCAGAGTAGGATGCTGAAGTGGAGCCTTAGGACAGGGGGGAAGAGTTCTTATCAAGTAAGGAGTTTTCTTATTAGCAGAGGAGACCAGTAGACCAGATGCAGGGTAGAAGGAAACTGTATGCCACCAAACTATGAGGGGAAGGAGAGCATCAATCCTCAAAAAGTCAGAGTGGTTACATGAAGGTGGGTGCCACTAATGTTCTAAATACAGCTCTCTGTATGCTGAAGTACAGCAAAAAAAAATAAAGCAAATCCTAATCCTCTAATAAGAGGTTTTATGCAGTAGATTGCCCAAAAAAAGGTAATCTAGAAAAAAATTAGAGCAGGGCTCTCACCAACTGTGCAGATCGCAAGCAAGGTAATGTGGCACCAGTGTGGATTAACCGCTGTATCCAGATGGACTGTAGCAGGGGCGTAGCAGGGAAATGACTGGGCCCCATAGCAAAAAAATTTATGGGCCCCCCCTCCCGGATCTCCCATCCCCACATACCTCTCGGACCTCCCACCCCTTCCAGAGCTCCCACCCAAACACCCCTCCTAGACCTCCCACCCCACACCCATCCTAAATCTCCCACCGCCATGAGCATAGAAAAGTCAGAGGAAAAAAAAAATAAGTATATGAACATTTTTAGTCAAAATTGAAAACCATTCAGTAACTGATAAAGTGGCAAATCTAATAAACATGAAGAATTGAAAAAAACAAATAATTAGTAATTGTATTTTAAAGTAAAGTGTGTGTGTGGTGGGGGGCGGGGGAAATTAGACTCACTTGTAAGACCTGTACGTTCACTAGTTGTGGAGTGTCCTCTTCGCAGACTTGCTTTTTTTTTTTAACTTCCTGACATATCATCATTAAACGTTACCTTTAAAGGAGAGGGGAAAGGGGAAAGCTTTAAGATTTAATCTAAACACACAATACTACCCATCTGTTCTTTTATACTTACTTAGAACTGTATCCAAATATCCGTGTATAATACCATGACATATAATAGCATCATATACTATATAACCCCCTGATGTCACAGATATCCCCTCTTCATCAAGTGTCCTGCTCCCCCCTCCTGCCTATATAATGGTCCAGACCTCCAGGTTCCTGCATCCCCCTACTCCCCATATATAATGGTCCAGGCCTGCACGATTCTGCTTCCCCTTACTCCCCATATATAATGGTCCAGACCTCCAGGGTCCTGCTCCCCCCTCCTCCCTAAATATAATGGTCCAGACCTCCAGTGTCCTACTCCCCCCTCCTCCCTATATAGTGGTCAGGACATCCAGGGTCCTGCTTCCCCCTCCTCCCTAAATATAATGGTCCAGACCTCCAGGGTTCTGCTCCCCCCTAAATAGAATGGTCCAGACCTCCAGTGTCCTGTTCCCCCCTATATAATGGTCCAGACCTCCAGGGTCCTGCTCCCCCCTTCTTAAATATAATGGTCCAGACCTCCAGGGTCCTGCTCCCCCCTCCTCTCCAGATATAATGATCCAGACCTCCAGAGTCCTGCTTCCCCCTCAATATAATGGTCCAGACCTTGGAGATCCTGCTGCTCCCCACTAAATATAATGGTCCAGACCTCCAGGGTCCTGCTCCCCCTCCTCCCCAGATATAATGGTTCAGACCTCCAGTGTCCTGTTTCCTCCTATATAATAGTCCAGACCAGACCTCCAGGGTTCTGCTCCCCCCTTCTCCTTAAATGTAGTGGTCCAGACCTTCAGGGTCCTGCTCCCCCCTTCTCCTTGAATGTACTGGTCCAGACCTCCAGGGTCCTGCTCCCCCCTCCTCCCCAGATATAATGGTCCAGGACTCCAGAGTAAGTTTTTACCAGTCCCAGAGTCAACCAGCCCTCACCACACAGCCACTTGAACGTCTGCGCGCCCCCACTCCAGCAGAGCTGCCAGGCCCAGCAGCACACAGCTTCGCTGTATGCTCCACCTCCTCCACTTCTAGCCAGTAGGACTGCCGCCCAGACTGGGAGCAGGACCACTCCCTCTCCTCACTGCAGGTACGCCTCTCTGCCTCCGGCCGCCCCCTATCACACCGCCCACAGCCTGCAGATATCGCTTTCTCTGTCTGTCCTGGAGGGGCCTGCAACCCCTGTAGCTACGCCACATGAATTAAAAAAAAATAATAAATCCTCAGCCAGCAGCCTGGCCCCCCAGTGGCGTAGGGCCCCATAGCCATTGCTATGGCTGCTATGGTGATCCCTACACCCATGGACTGTAGTAGGCTCCCGTTGAAGGGTGCAGACCAATGGAAAGTCCTATATGAGCAGGGACAGCTCAGATAGAATAGGCTTGTCTCCGCGTCAGCCAGCGCAGCAGCTGGAGGCGTACTTCTTGTGGCCAGGTAAAGGCCGAGGATCTCGGCAGCGCACTGAGCAGAGGAGGCATGGAAGTCTGCTGGAGGTGGCAGTGCCCAAATCTCGGCAAGCCAGGTACCATAGGGATCCTCTTGCAGGGAGGGATGTGATGGGAGCCAGGGACTGTATATAATCACCTGCTTCTAACTCCTTCCAGCACTAAGCCACTCCTCCAACCTATACAACCTACACTTAACCTCTGATCTTGTTCTGTTGAGCAATGTGGCCAGTGGGGGGCACATTTCAAGTAGAGATTTATTAAAGGCTGGAGCCATGCATGAGTAAGCTTGCTTGGCTGTTTCCGTAACTCTAATATCTTCTATGGGGCATAAAGATTAAGCTCCAGGTACATGACTGTGTCCATATGTTGGTCCATAAACAATGGATTCACAAAATATGGATACTCCGCATTTCTCTTACTCCCATCAATAGAAAGAACTATTCTTGTCCGTAATACAGAGCAGAATATATGTTCTTAGCGTGCTATCACTAAAAAATGCAGGTCGCACATGGATGGTAAACTGATGATCTATCCTCTGGATCGGCCGGGGTCCGACACTCCAGCGGCCTTCTCACTGTTTACCGCAGGGCCAATGACGTCACGACTAGTATCACTGGCCTGGGCGCGGCTAAGCTCCGTTCCCTTGAATGGAGCTTAGCCCCGCCCAGGCCAGTTAATACAAGTCATGACGTCATTGGCCCTGCGGTAAACAGTGAAGGCCGTTGCGCTGCTGGAGTGCCGCTGCCTTCTCAAACAGCTGATCGGTGGGGGTCCTGGTGTGTCGGACGCCCACCGATCAGAAGCTGATGATCTATCCAGAGGATAGATAATCAGTTTAAACAAAATGCAGAACCCCTTTAATCTGTGGTGTAAAATAACTCCACTTGCAAATCTACTCTAAAGCAACTTAAATGGGTTGTGCAGGAATGGGCAGTTTAGCAAATCCCTCCACTTGGCTGGACCTGTAAAGGGAAACTTACTTACCTGCTTCTTGGTGCTGGCTCCCTGCGCCTTCTTTTTCAGGCCTGGGCTGCTCCACTGGGCTCCCTTGTTGAAAGCACTCGGTTTGACATCGCCACAGCCAATCACTGATTAGGCTCCATTCACACGTCCGCAAATGGGTCCGCATCCGTTCCGTAATTATGCGGAACGGGTGCGGACCCATTCATTCTCTATGGGGACGGAACGGATGCAGACAGCACACTATGTGCTCTCCGCATCTGCATTTCCGGAGCGCGCCCCTGATCTTCCGGTCCGCAGCTCCGGAAAAAAATAGAACATGTCCACAATTGCAGACAAGAATAGGCATTTCTATGGGGGTGACAGCTGGGTGTATTGCGCATCTGCAAATTGCTGATCCGCAATACGCTACGGACGTGTGAATAAACCCCAAGAATGAGGCTTCTCTTGTCTATACAAGTTCATTGAGGGGGGTGGTCTAGCCTCTGTGCACCTCAGCTTTCCAGTACTGGCCACGTCCCTCAGTCCACCAAATCCCTCACTTGCTTCTCAGGAAAACTGCAACCGACTTTCACAGGACAAGCGTCATTTTAATCAGCAGGATCAACTCTGCTAGGCAGTATGCCTGGTTTAAGGCCCCTTTCACACGAGAGTGACGGATTAGGTCCGGATGCGTTCAGTGAAAATCGCACTATTTTGCAAGCAAGTTCAGTCAGTTTTGTCTGCGATTGCGTTCAGTTTTTTCCGCGCGGGTGCAATGCGTTTTGATGCGTTTTTCACGCACGTGATAAAAAACGGAAGGTTTACAAACAACATCTCTTAGCAACCATCAGTGAAAAACGCATCGCACCCGCACTTGCTTGCGGATGCAATGCATTTTTCATGCAGCCCCATTCACTTCTATTGGGCCAGGGCTGCGTGAAAAACGCAGAATATAGAACATGCTGCGATTTTCACGCAACGCGGAACTGATGCGTGAAAAACCACGCTCATGTACACAGAAACATTGAAATGAATGGGTCAGGATTAATTGCGGGTGCTATGCGTTCACGTCATGCATTGCACCCGAGCGGAAAACTCGCTCGTGTGAAAGGGGCCTAAGGAGGTTGATCCTGCTGACAGATTCTCTTTAATTTAAAAGTTCTAAAATGCTTTAGAAAGGGATAATCCACTTAATACTGTCTAATTGACACCTATGGAAATGGACAATATATGGATATTAGAAGAATACCAATAATTGTGCCTTCATTGACATATTGTATTACGTGGGTTGATTTGACAATAAATTATAAACCAGTAAACTAAGCAATGGCACATGGTACACAGAAATCTGTGCATACTAGTTAATACCACAGTACAATAAATGGTGTACAGTATACAAAATACAATGTCTGTGACTTGGAGGACTAATTCCTATTTCATAAACGGTTTCCTCAGCTCCCGCTCTCATCTCATTGTGATTTTAACACTGAATGGAATCGATACCATCTCAGGTGTTCTTATAAGCTCTACGCTAACATTGTGCGATCTGGCTGGATCCGAACGCATATCAAAGACAGAGGCTACAGGCCAGCGTTTGGTGGAGGCCGCTGCGATTAACAAGTCTCTCACCGCCCTGGGACAGGTATGTTCTAAAATGAGCCCTTTCTGTATTGTATGTGTTATACTAAATATTAGTATACGTAGTTATTTCAAAACAAGTACAAATTCTGCAGCAAACATCAAGAGATCTGCTGACTGACTTGGTCTCACCACATCATACAGAGCAGACCGCCTGCTTTTTCTTCTTTTAGTCGGACGAATAGTGCCACCTAGTCCCAAGCCTGGCTGCCTGCATCTCCGCCAGGCAACAGACGCAACAAGGAAAGCAATGAGCAACCACTGATCACCTCGTAAACAAAAACCCAGTAGAACATTTGGAGGGTTTTATGCCGTGCTCTTGTATCGTCTCAAACTCTGTATCTAATGAAGGGAGAAATCTATTGGCTAATGGACATCTGTGCACTCGCCAACCGTTCTCTGATGTGTAATATTCTATTACATTGCGTTTTACAGCAGGGTCATGGCGGATATCTCGCCAGAAAATCACATATAAAATACTAGCCTGTTTCTCGTTGCTTTTCATTAGGTCTTCACAAGTCAGTTCACTTGAATGAATAGTATAGGCCTTTCTGGTCAGAGCTGTCCCAGTCGTAGCGTTCCTTGCCAGAAGGCATTCAACAGCTTCAGTAGTTTCAGTGAAATTGGAGATGCTATGGCAGTAATCAGCAAGCAAAAACAAGGAATTAGAAACAAAGATGAAGAAAATCCATTAAGGTGGTATTGTGCAGCAGGGTTGTCTTCTCTGTAAGGCTACTTTCACACCTGAGTTTGGTGCGGATCCGTCTTGTATCTGCACAGACGGAGCCGCACCAATAATGCAAACGCTTGTATCCGTTCAGAACGGATCCGTTTGCATTATTTATTTTAAAAAAATTGATGCATTCTGAACGGATTCTTATCCATTCAGAATACTTTGGGGCTGAACTGATCCGTTTTGGGCCGCTTGTGAGAGCCCTGAAACGGATATCACAGGCGGACCCAGAAACGCCAGTGTGAAAGTAGCCTAAGGCCTCATTAATACAAAAATATGGGCTGGTGCTTTTTGGACTGAAACTTTTTTTTTTATGTTACTTGCATTTTTTAGGTGTTTTTGTGGCATTTTTAAAAAAAATAGTGGAGTAGAATTACCAATCCTATGGATGGAATAAACTTAGACAGACTGTGTAGACTTGTATCAGATTTATCACAGGGGCTCAGGCTGGATGACAAATGTGGTGCGGAGATAGACGCTTTTCTTTAACTCTATACCAATTATTGCTTGGCTTACTTTAAGACACAATGTTATGCAGAATTGTGGTGCAATGCTGGCTGAAAACAGAGCATTGTAAGCCATACCCCCTTTTCAGGCTAGACAAACATACTTTTCAGATGAGGCAAATTGGCCCATATTTGGTGCAATTTACACAAAAATATAGATGCAAAGTGTGAAACCAGTCGTATGCCCTATTCACAGTCAGTGATTTCCATTATTGATTTTGAGCCCAAGCCAGGTGCAGGTCTAAATACATTTGCCTTATACCCTGTAGCTCCAATCCTGGTTTTGGCTCACAATCAATCACTTATATATCGCTACTATATTCTACAGCGCTTTACAGACATTAGCATCAAGCTGTCTCCAATGGGGCTCACAATCTAAGGTCCCAATCAGTATGTCTTTGGAGTGTGGAAGGAAACCGGAATACCCGGAGGAAACCAACGCAAACACGGGGAGAACATACAAACTCCATGCAGACGTTGTCCTTGGTTGGATCTATTCAATATGTCATAAATGTCTAATAGGTTGGGGTCCCACCCCTAAGACCCATACCTTCTGGTAGAACACTAATCCCCTGATCTTGTGCTGCTGAGCAATGTGGTCAGTGACAGATTTCAAGTAGAGACTTATTGAAGGGTTGAGCCATGCATGTATGTGCAAGCTTGCTTGGCTGTTTCCGTAACGCTAATATCCTTTATGGGGCATGAAGGTTAAAGGGGTTTTCCCATCTTTCTATTTCACCCTTACCTGCAGTTAGCTCTGCTGTTCACTTCCTGGATTCAGGCTTCCAAGGCTGGGCGGGCTTAGGCAGTTTGAGTTAAGTCCGGCCACGCCTCTTTCTGACATCACACTCCTTGCGTCACACTCCCGAATCCCTTGGCCACGCTTGCGTAGAAGAATTTTTTTTTTCACCCAGACGGCCGCCCATTGCAGTCCTGAGAGCTCACGCTGCTGCGCCTGCAGAAAGCTTATTTCTTTAGTGCCGCTTCTCATCCAGAGCCGCGCTGCATACAGGGCATGCGCGGCTCTGTATGAGACGCGGCACTGAAGAAATAAGCCTTGTGCATGCGCGGCAGCGTGAGTTCTCAGGACTGCAATGAGCGGCTGGCTGGGTGAAAATAAAGTGTCTTCTGCGCAAGTGCAGCCCATGAATTCGGGAGGAGAGCGGTTGCCGTATCTATGGGATACCATATGACAACAATGAGGTAGGAGGGAAAGAATTTTATCAAGAATGGTGGGAATTTGCCAATACAATATATTTACAAAAATGATCACATGCACATCATTAACAGTGATCATGGTAATGGTAATACCCCTTTATCCTTCAGGCACATGACTGTGTCCATAAACAATGGATTCACAAAATAAGGATGCCTTCGGTGTACACTATATATTTTTGTCACTATCACTGATGTAATTGAAGAAAAATCGCTGCACTCCAATGATATGATGCAATTAAAGTGTCATTTATTTACTATCACGTCATTTTGCTTGTAGTAGTGCAGACCCTAATTTTGTTTACATGTCACTGATGTAAATCACTGGCTGAATGAACACTGACTGTGTAAATAAGGGCTTATGCCCACGAGTGTACTGGCTCAGTGCTGAGGACCATAAATGGCTGGTCCGCAATATACGGGCACTGGCCATGTGCACTCCATGCTGCGGATGTGGACTAAGGTACTTATTAAGAGATACTGGTAATTTTTTTTTATATATGGTACTCCTGCCAAAATATCCAATCCGTGACCGCAAAACGGACAAGAATAGGACATGTTCTATGTGTATGTACTCTGCTATACTATTACTAATTATAGTAACTATTGCTATAACTTTCACTTTGTATTCATTTTTTTATGATTTATTTATTTTTACTTTTTATTCATTTTAAAAAGTGAATGAACCCCTTCCTGACAGTCAGGGTAGGAAGAGGTTAATTCAGAGCCTGTAAGCTTACAGTTAAAGGGCTTCTGTCACCCCACTAAACCGTTTTTTTTGTTTACTAATAATCCCTATACTGCGAGCTCTGCATACATAAGTTAAATAATCATTTTGGTTCAGTAGAATTTGATAAAAAGCTCCTCAATGCGCCTGCGCCGGGTGTAGATGTGACGTCATCGGCGCAGGCGCATTGAGGATTGAGCGGCCGAGCGAGTGGCCGCCTCTCAGTGCGCCTGCGCAGATTGAAGATAGGTACGGCCGCGGCGCAGGCGCCAGATTTTGAATGCTAACAGGCAGGGCCAGCAGAGAACGATTCCGTTCCCTGGCCCTGTCAATCACAATGCGGAGGGGGCGTCATTAGGATCGGAGGATGCGGCTGCTACCAGCAAGTAGCCGCCCTACTTGCTGGTAGCAAGGTAATTTGCATATTTAAAAAATAGCTTTTTATCAAATTCTACTGAACCAAAATGATTATTTAACTTATGTATGCAGAGCTCGCAGTGTAGGGATTATTAGTAAACAACAAAAAAAAAAAAAACGGTTTAGTGGGGTGACAGAAGCCCTTTAATTTTATAGCCAGCAGGGGGCGGTCTTACATCGAGAAGAGCGTTCCTTGTTGACCTGTACATTGTACACTGTGATGGATCCTTGTAGAAGGTTGCTACAAGGATGCCACGCAGCCAGACCACTTCTGCTGGTCTTGGCACTTCTCACTGTGACTGCACGCCACGAGCAGATCGTGATGTAACCCAGCGCTTTTATACATCGGGTTACAGATAAGAGCCTACCACCACGACGTATAAAGTCTTGCGGAGGTAGGCAAAAGGTTTAGGCTACTTTCACACTGGCGTTTCTGGGTCCGCTTGTGAGATCCGTTTCAGAGCTCTCACAAGCGGCCCAAAACTGATCAGTTCAGCCCCAATGCATTCTGAATGGATAAGGATCCGTTCAGAATGCATCAGTTTGGCAGCGTTTGGTCTCCATTCCGCTTTTGAGGCGGACACCAAAACGCAGCTTGCAGTGTTTTGATGTCCGCCTGACGATGCGGAGCCAAACGGATCCGTCCTGTCTTACAATGTAAGTCAATGGGGATGGATCAGTTTTCACTGACACAATATGGTGCAATTGAAAACAGATCTATCACCCATTGACTTTCAATGTAAGTCAGGACAGATCCGTTTTGACTTAGACTTTTTTTTTTTAAGAATAATGCAAACAGATCCGTTCTGAACGGATACAAGTGTTTGCATTATGGGTGCGGATCCGTCTGTGCAGATACAAGACGGATCCGCACCGAACGCGAGTGTGAAAGTAGCCTAATTTAGGTTTTATGTAATGAACCTGAGAAATAGGCCAAACTTTTATGGTAAAATGTAACAAAAACAAGTTGTAAGTGCATATGTATTCACACCCTTTGCTATGAAACTTCAAAATAAGGTCTGTAACACTAATTAACTTCCAAAGTCACATAATTAAATGACTAAGGTCCCCGGTTGCAAAGTGTCACATGATGTATCAATACACCTCTTCTCTAAGGCCCGTGAGTCTGCAAAATTACTAAGCAAGCACCATGAAGGCCAAGGGACTCTCCAAACAGGAGAAATGATACACGAAGGTTGGGTTATAAAAAATATTCCAAACTTTGGACATCTCACTGAGCACCACTAAATTAATTTTAACAAAATGGAAAGAATATGGCACAAACTCAAACCTGACACAATAGAAGGCCACCCAGTAAATCTAACAGACCAGACAAGGAGGGCATTAATCAGAGACATCAACAAGACACCAACTATAACATTGCTGGAGCTCCAAAGATCTACCACGGAGATGGAGGTCTCTGTCCACAGGGGGTAAGGTTATCTCCTGCATAGTTCTTTCATTAGGCTTTAGGTGGCATCACTGTAAATGTTGCACATAAAAAGGACAGACATCCCATATTTTAAAGAACAATCCCCTTCTACTACCATTTATGCCACACCTTGAACAAAAATGTATTATTCTTATTGCTTATAGGTATTTACAGCATTAAAGACCAACTCACTGCATGTACCTTACAGGAACTCGAAGCTTACCCATCTCTTGCAACCCTCTCTCACCGGGCAAGCTAAGGTAAATCATCAGCACTCTAAACCCCATTGTTTGCCAAGCTCTGGACATTTAGTAGTGGCGGTGCCTGGAACTACAGCGCAGCACATCACTTTAGTGGGATAGGACTTTACTGAACTGTAATGCCAGGTACTGAAACTACTAAAAGACCAGTGCTGTGCTTAACAATAAAGGCCTTTTGGACCCATCAAAGAGCTGATTGGCAGAGTACCGAGAGTTGGACCCTCAGCAATCTAATATTCACTATTCTAAAGATAGACCATAGATCTGCTAATCTAAGATTACTCCTTCAGGGTCCATTCACACGTCTGCAAAACGGGTCCGCATCCGTTCCGCAACAGGTGTGGACCCATTCATTTTCAATGGGGCCGGAATGTGCTGTCCGCATCCGCATTTGCGGATCAGCACTTCCATTCCGCAAAAAAATAGAACATGTCCTATTCTTGTCCGCAATTCCGGACAAGAAAAGGCATTTTCTATGAGAGAGCCGGCGATGTGCGGTCCGCAAAATGTGGAACGCATATTGCTGAAATCCGTGTTTTGCGGATCCGCAAAACACATACGGACATGTGAAGGTATTGACTTTGACTTTTGATGATAATGTCAAAAGATGATAGCTTTCTGTTCAACAGAGGCTATTCAATTCTGAAAGGGTCCCTAGCAAACATCAGTATTAGAAGCATATCATGAGTAACATAGCAATCTATTAGATCTTTTAGGTTATGCTGAATTAAAGGCGATTTTCCCAGATTCTACAAGTGATGGCCTATTCTCAAGATAGGCCATCAATATCTGCCCAGCAATATCTGACAGTCTGCACCCTTCGTGATAAGCGGTTTCAGAGTGGCTATGGCTGCAGAAATACACAGCTCTGTGAACCGTGTAGTGGATTGAGTTGGTTATTGTATTGCTCCTTCCATTTACCAGTAACCAGCTCCATCCACTACACAGTAGACGGAGCTGTGTAGTTCAGGCGCTGGAGGTACTGCAGAACATCTGACTGATGGAGCTGTCGGACCCCTACCAATCAGATATTGATGGCCTATGTTGAGGATAGGCCATGACTTGGAAAATCCTGGACAACCCATTTAATAAATCGATACAGGTCTGTAATAAGAATCCATTTTTTCTATTGCGGTTGCTGTGGCTATGTCCGTGGACATGTATTTATGTATATAAGTAAAAGACATGTTGTGGAAATTTTATCATGCAGACATTTTATCTTAGGATGTGTGTGTGTGTTTTTATAGATTGTTACCTGTCTCCCTGTGTCCGATTTAACCGAAGAACGCTCTAGCAGAGGGTACTTGGGTTGAATCGGGACCAGTGGTAAAACCGTCAGTATGAAAACCTTCTCATGGGCTTGGAGACGTGTTCTCAGTGTGTAGGGGGGCGTTTGCCGGTTTGTGAGCACTAAGTGCAATGCACTGGGCTTCTTCCCTTCAAATGTCTATGCACATTATTAGAGAAGTGAAGTCTGCATAACGAGAGATACATATTATACCTCTGCTGCGGCTTCGCTATCCCTTTCTGGATACATATCTGCTTTTAAGACATGCATATCTGCCTTGTCGGTATACTCGTACCGTATACTGACAATAGCCGTAGCAATGTCTCACAGATGGTCTCAAACCTATAAGAACCAGTAGAATTATCTTCGCTAGATACTGGTCGCTTTGAGCAGTATTGAATGGGATCCATGCTGACAGTGGTGGGGGATGGGCAGCCACCTGGCTGGTCAGACAATGGACATGATTTATCCTTCCTTATACAGGGATGGGGTGTGTGCATTGCACTGTCCAGCCACGTTGAGGCCCTCCCCTGTCCTTTGACAAGTCTCACTTCCTGTATGTCATCACTTCCTGTATCCTTGTTATGGGCCAGCCCCTTTTAAACCTTTTGTGAGTAAATAAAAGAAACAGACTGGGCAGGGGGGAGGAGGAGTGCTCAGAAGAATTCAAGCAAGATGGTAACACCTGTGTCTGCCTCTGACTGCGGTTGAGGGAATAGATTTACCTATTTCTTTACACAAAGTTTGATGCGAGCGGATTACAACTATTAATATTTCTATAACAGACACAATTATAACAGAGCGGTATGCATGTTCCTGGACGCAGCCATAACACATAGAATAAAACATAGTGGACCTAGGCTCCTAGCTTCTTCATACTTATGGCTTTGAGTTGGCAACACCCAGTAACTTATGCAGATACAGGACATACAGAACCCCTTTAAGTCTCAGGATGTTTCGCTTGTTGTGTGTGCTATTAACCCTTAACTGCTACATTTGCTTCTTTTCTAGGCATGTGTTTTTGTGAATATTAGCCCTGATGTAAAAGACCTGGCAGAGACACTGAGTTCACTTCAGTTCGGCTCATCCATCCAGCAAATAGCCCTTGGCAAGCCCACTCCTCATTCTTCCAACATTAAGCTTGGTCATTGAAGGCATAAATGCAAAGAAACAAACATAATTACATTTTTTTCTGTAGATCTTTAGAATTACATTGGAAAATCAAACCAAAAATTTGCTTAGCATTGATTCTCAGACAATTTTCAGGATCAAGCAGTATTTGTAGCTGAAGCTAATTACTATCAGGAATAACTATCATTGAAAATTAGGAGCAGAATCCTCAACCCTTCCAGAAACAGTGACGTACTGTAATGTAACAATGATGGTTTTTAGGAGGATCTATACAGTAGGGTCCCAATTTAATGTAAAAAATAATTAGCTCCTTAATAAATACTTTTAAAATACATGTGATTAAAAAGAATGCAGAAAACCCTTTGTATTAGATGTGCGGTCAATATGCAAAATACCCCTGCCTTGCTTAGCGGTTTCCCACAATCCCCCACACACTTTTTTACATTCTTTTTGATCATAAGTATTTTAAAAAATATATATTTCTTAAAAAGGTTATCCCAGGAAAAGTATCACTATGCAATGAATATGGCATTTGATATGAAGCGTTATTATATTACATTTTCCTCTCTGGTAGCGCCCCCTGCTGTCCTAAATTATGGTCTACCTTGTCCTGCATTCAATGGTGGACTAACATGCTCAGCAGCCTTCCTGCTCTCTTCCCCTCCCTGTTCTAAGTACGAGCTTAGTGATCTCACAGACAGGCAGATATATAGCTATAGATCTCTGTCTAGACAATGAAGGAAACTGGAGTGGTATTGGGAGGTGTTACATACCATAGTGCTATTTACTAGCGAAATCATTGGGGTTCCTTGTGTGGGGAAGGAGTTAACAATAGCCGATTGCAGCGCACATCGAGAGAACGCAGGTACTTGACTGTCATGTTACGAGCTTCTACCCACCCACAGAAAGTGAAGAGAAAAGCGCTGCATACAGGTGAGTAAAGAAACTAAAAAATGACATTGAAGAACAGTGCTTTTGCATGGTTATAGTTAAAATAACGCTGGAAATTACTCCAGGTATTTTTTTTTTATTCGTGGGATAACCCCTCTAAGGGGCTAATGATTTTTTCAGGCACCCTATTTCCAGTGATAGGTCCTCTTAAAGAATTATAATTGTGCTCGTCATCTAAACGCATAAGGATTTATGGGATGGGGGCAATAGGTAATTTTCTTTCACATATCCTGCAGAAAATGCCTTATAATGGCACTGCTTGGGCTAGTTTTGTGTTCTAATGAATGGGAGATGATTAATTCATAGGTGCACAGGGTACTCCCTCTTGTAGCATACCTGACACATTAGAAAATGAGTGTCAATTCTTGCTAAGAATGCTAATCTGTCTACGGTCATGCCTGTGCGGCAATGATACAAGGGTATTGAGCCGACGGAATTCATTTGTTTAATTAGGCAACTTGTAATATGACAGCTATGTAACTGTATTCCCCAGTGATGTGCCCAAGCGGCTGACATCTACACGGCATGGAGCCTTTGTGATACAGGAGAAAGTGCAAAATGGAATAAAGAGAAATCTATACAAAGTAAAACACTTGAAATTGCGTCGTGTTCCATTGTCTAACACTGTGTTCCTCTTATATCCAGATCCTAAAAGCAGTAAGATGAGAATTCAGCATCGTATTCCATATTTAGTTCCTCGGGGTACTGCCACGTACAAGCTGGTTTAATATGCTGCCTTTCTTTAATGCTTCAAGGCTGGAGAGATCTTCCCCAATAACTGGGATGTCTTCATTCTGGTTTTGTGCAGTTATCTCCTCCTCGCTGTCAGATAAAGTGCACAGGAGAGAATCATTTTCATAGGTGGGAAAGTAGTACCTGCACGACAGAAGGACATGTTAGGCTCTGAAACTACAACTCTGTGTCTTATTGTCACTCAGACCATAACTTCTGGTCCGTGGTAGTGGAATCCTTAACAGAATTCTAAGATAACCCGAACCTCGTACGCCGAACTTGAAAACAGAAGTTCGCTCATCCCTACTTTTAATTACCGTACATGGATGGTCATTTATATGACTGGCCACCACGTAACACTTCATGACCGGGAGCGTTTCTGATTATAAGAGCGTTAAACTAATGTCAGAATAAGAAAAAATGGCATTCCTAGTCTGTGTATAGATAGTGAAAAGCTATAAAACTTTCCAGTGCACTTTCAAATTAGTATTATTTCAAGCTGTAATTGAAAAATGAGTTTTAGATTTTTTGGTTATTGTAAATAATATAATTTTCTAAATATATCCATTACCTTGTTTTATTTTTCTCTTCTTAATATTGTGTTTGCTCTGGGGTTGACATGCTAGCACTAACGAGCCATGTTCACACGTTCAGATTCTACCAGGATTTCGGAGCGGATATTTTATACCCCTGTCTCATGCTTTATAAAAATTAAAAAAAATCCACGCAGGATAATGAGAAAGCTGTTGTGCAATACTTGCTCTCTGACCACTGGAATGGTTTAACATGTTGCACTATATAAAACTAATAAAACCCGACTGGCCCATTGTAAGTCATAAGGATCCAGTCAAAAAGGAAATATAACAAATCTGTTATGACATCTGTAAAAATGGAAGCCATGATTCCAGAGTACATCAAATCTTAGACTTGATTCACAAATTTTGACCAAAAATAAATAAAAATGCAGCAGTATTTTACCCAGTTACAGCAAGTCAATGGGATTCTAAGGCGCCATTGGTGTCCTGCATATGTTCGATCTGGCAATTCTATTTTCTGTACCAGAGCAGAAAACAGAATTTTACTACAGATGTCAACCTAACCCAACTGTGCATGGACATCCATTATTTCACCTTTATGATAAAGAACATGTTCATAAGAGCGGAGGTCACATGACAGTATAATAAATTGAAGCTACTGGGAAAATTGAACAGCAACAATTCAGAGATCAGGCACTAGGAAACTTAAAAAGGTATAGACTAGGAAGTCTCATTATTTTCAATTCATATAAAAATCTATTGTGCTTTTTTTGATGACATAAACCATTTAAATCTGATCATGACAAAACTGAAAGACATCCAATATGGCTGTTATTATTGACAGGGGTTGACTTAAGATTCCCGAAAACTGAAATATTCTCCTGGATGTCACGTAACATTCCCAGAAGCAATTGTCACTAATACAGAGTTAGAATAAGATTCACACAACCGAAAATATGACCGTGTGCATGCCGTATTTTTTTTTTTTACTAGAACTGGCTATTCTTGTCCAGAAAACGTAATTTTACGAATGTGAACAGCGCATGGATGACATCCGTGTTTTGTCCGCATGCAGATCGGTGTCTGTAAGAGGCCTAATGTATTTATCATTGTTTCTGTGGTTTTTATCCTAGGGAAATGTTACTCAGGCTCTTTTTATATTTCCACCAGAGGATCCATTAGGAGCATATTTATTAGGAAAAATAATAAGCCGGCCGCACTGTTCTTCCCGTCAGTGTGATGGACAGCATGATGGAAACCTGACTGAACCATTAATTAGTCAATGGGGTCTGTTGTGTGCCATTGGCATCTGTCATAGGATCCAGTAAATTTTTTGTTTTTCTGCTCCTATGATTAAGCAGAAAAAGGGAAAGTTTAACAGGTGAGAAGAGAGCCTTAAACGGTTTTATGTCACCAGATTTAACCCAGTTAAACTAGCTGACATTAGCAATGTGCTAATTTTAGCTGAACCTAACTAGCCTATTCCTACTTTTATCTATGCCCCCGTTACTGCAGAAATATAACTTTTATAATATGCTAATTATTCTCTAGGAGCAGGGGGGCATTGTTCCTGTTCCTAGAGGCTCCGTTCTTCCACCTTTGTCACCTCCCTCTAATTCCTGATGGACAGGGCCAGGCAGCGCTCGTATCTGTCTGCCAGCCCTGTGCTCTGGTAAAATCTTGTGCCGTTCAGTATTCGGGGCAGGCGGTGAGGAAGCTAGCAGCCTGTGAGCCTCTTTCCCTCACCGCATCTGCGCCGAATGCTTAACCAGGAGAGGGTTAAATCTGGTGACAGATTCCCTTTAATAGGTAGAAATTAAACTTATTTTATGAAAATGAATACAATTCTAACATGCACTAAAGGCACTAGTTTTCTGTATGGCACAGTATTACAATTATCTGGGAGTAGGCAGTGCCTCTCGTGGTCTTCTCCCCAGCCAGTTTATCACAGGATAGCTGTCTTCAGGCTACTGACTATAGTTTACATTCCTTTACTCTATAGTAAAGTACACTCTATACAGAGAGCTGCACCTGCATGGTCCTAGGAGCCCTATTTAACTACAAGAGAGGAATTTATCAGCTATACTTTGCTCATTCTCAGGCAGGCTCCGGGGATATGGGGAAGCATCTGCCTAGAATTGAGCGCTTAATACACATATGCTCAGTCCAGCCCCACGTTTCCTGAGTTCCGCAGTTTGTAGCGGACTTCTGCCTGGGATTAAAGAGATCCTGCCACTGGAAGATTCAGTGTTAAACCAGGCACAGTGCCTTGTTGGGCTAGCTCAGCTGAATGTAATGATACCTTTCACTTAGCGATCCATTGCTTCATTCTGGAGAAAAAAAACATAATTAGACTTACCGGTAATTCTGTTTCCTTGAGTCCACCATGATGGCTCTACTATGAGAGTGACCCTTGACCTCTGTAGGGGCAGGAACACACAGAGTTTAAAAGGCCACCACCCACTCTCACCCTCAGTGCTTTCCAAATTACCAAGTGGGTGCAGCCTTAACCTAGGCAATATATACCTATATATATATTATTTTTATTTTTTATCTCTGAGTATTAATTCATACTCAACCCCTCCTTAAATCTCAGGGGGGGAAAATCTGGGCCGTCATGGTGGACTCAAGGAAACAGAATTACCGGTAAGTCTAATTACGGTTTTTCCATTTCGTCTACCATGACGGCTCTACTATGAGAACTACCAGATTAGTCCGCAGGTTAAGTCCGCAGAAGCCGACACATTAATTCGGTAATGTTTGATAAAGGTATTTATACTCGACCAGGTGGCCGCTCTACAAATCTTGTCTAAGGAGACACCTCCTCTTTCTGCCCACGAAGAAGCCATAGCTCTTGTAGAGTGAGCTTTTATATTTGTGGGGCTGTTTAGACCAGACTTCTGATAGCAACAAATAATAGTAGATCTGATCCATCCTCCAATGGTGGCTTTGGATGCCTTTTCCCCCTTGTTTGGACCTGCATATTGAACGAAAAGATGATCATCCCTCCTAAATTCCTTTGTTGAATCTAGGTACTGTATGATAGTATCCCGAACATCCAGGAGCTGGAACTGATCTTGTGATGGACAGTCTTTGGGAAAGGATGGAAGAATAATCTCCTGGTCTCTGTCAAAGTCCGACACCACTTTCGGGAGGAAACCTGGATCCAAGCGTAAAACTATTCTGTCTGGGAAAATAGTAAGGTATGGTTCCCTGCAGGACAGTGCCTGGATTTCGCCCAGTCGTCTGGCTGAAGTAATTGCCACTAGGAAAGCTGCTTTTAATGATAGGTGTTTTAGTGAGATATCCTGGATAGGAGAAAAAGGTGAACCTGTAAGACTTCTCAGGACCAAGTTTAAATCCCATTGGGGCGTCCTAGGGGTTAGGGATGGCCTCAACCTGGAGGCTGCTCTTATAAACCTCCTTATCCACCTATGACTGGCTAGGTCCGTATCATAGCAGGCCCCCAAGGCCGAGACCTGTACTTTGAGAGTACTTGGTCTGAGGTCCAGATCTAACCCTCGTTGGAGAAAGTCTAGAACTTTTTCAATATTTGGGGAAGAGTTTACCGGAGGAGTCTGGCCCAGCCAACTACAATATCTCTTCCATATTTTAAGATATATTGCAGAGGTGACTTCTTTCCTGCTAGATTTAAGGGTATTTATAACCTTTTCCGATAGCCCCCTGCTTTTTAGGACCTCGCGTTCAGGATCCAGGCTGATAATTTGAACAGACCTGGATTCTGGTGAAGAATTGGGCCCTGAGAAATAATGTTCTCCTGTAGGGGGATTTTCCAGGGTTCTTCCAGAGCTAGCTCTTTTAGTACTGGGAACCAATTTATTTTTGTCCAGTATGGGACAACCAGTATTACTGTTACTGGGTCCGACCTTATTTTCTGCAGCACTCTGGGTATTAATGGCCAAGGGGGAAAGGCGTAGGCTAGATCCCAAGTCCACCTGATTGAGAATGCATCTGTCGCCCAAGGGTTGTCCCTTGGGTTTAGGGAGCAGAAGGGATGGACATTTGCGTTTTTCCTTGATGCAAACAGGTCTATCTGGGGGGCCCCCCATCTCCTGGTGATCTGTTCGAATACGTCTGAGTTTAGGGCCCATTCTCCTGGATCTATGGTTATCCTGCTGAGGAAATCCGCCTGTATGTTTTCTGTACCCTTTAAATGGATAGCTGTGATGGAAAGAACATTTTTTTCGGCCCAGGAAAATATTTTTTCTGCCAATTCTTTTAAGCTTGTTGATCTTGTGCCCCCTTGATGTTTCATGTATGCGACAGCTGTTACATTTTCTGAAAATATTTTCAGGTGTTTTCCGGAGACCTTGTCCTGTGACACCTTCAGCACCTCCCAGATTGCCCTCAGTTCTCTGTGATTTGATGAACATTTTGTCATGGCACCTGACCAAGTGCCCTGGTAATTTAGCGAGCCTATTTTTGCTCCCCATCCTGTACCGCTTGCATCCGTGTTTATTTGTATCTCTGGATTTTTTACCCAGGGTATCCCTTTTAGCAGGTTACTCCCTTTCGTCCACCAGTTTAAATAAGATTTTACGTGATTTGGAATGGGGATTCTTTTTTCTAGGGAGCACTGTCTCTTGTCCCAATTTCTCAGGATCCACGACTGGACAACCCTGGTGTGAGCCTGAGACCAGGCTCTGAGTCCCCCAAACATTTCATCTAAGACGGATCTTGTTTTTTTTCACCTCCTCAATCCCCATGGTTGCTCTAACAGCTCCCAATAGCTCCTCCATATCTTCGGAAAAAAATAAGTATTTTTTACTATCATCCATGATTTCACCCTCTGATAGAACGTCAAGATCAACCTTCTGTCTAGAGGTGGAGGCCTCCTCGTCCATATCCTCTGAAACAGAGGAGGATGGGACCGATAATCTAGGTTTTTTCGCCGGAGGTGTAGGCGGGATTGATTTGAGGGAGGCCAGAGAAGACTAATTTTCGTTTTGAATAAGCGATTTGACCACGGACAAAATGGACGGTTGCTCCTCTTTTATAAGATCATTTAGGCAACCTTGGCAGAGCTTCTTTTTATAATTCTCAGGAAGCCTCTTGCTATAAGTCGCACATCTCTGAACTTTAGATCTTGTTCTGGGCTCTTTAACTCCCTATAAGAGAGGAGCAGCCAGGTATCAATAGACAAATAACATAATAAGTAAAAAAAATGATACATCATTTGTCCTTTCCCCACAGGGGAACTCACTGTTGGAGTAGCCGAGGGGGCTTCAGATTCCATCTGGGCTGCAGAGGCGTCCGGGGCTTCAGGAGCAGACATCTGTGTGTGTATGCTCCAGGAGGAAGATCGGTGTGTGCCACTGCATGTTTGAAACTGCCGCCTCAAATAGTCAGCCCGGCGTCTGACGTCATCACAGTGCGCCCGATCCAAGCTCCGCCCCTTCCGCCTCCGGCCGAGAGCAGAGTGTAATGCTGAGGCTTCCTTTGGAGTCGGCGTGCAGCATGCTTCTGCTTTCGTGCGGTCAGCTTCCTGAATGTAGGGAAGGGGGACCGACACTATGGGAGGCATACAGGCTCCTGCGGCAGGAACGAGATTGGCTCCATATGTATCCCCTGCCCAGCTTTGGACCGGACCGCAGGAGGGCAGGGGAAGAGGACCAAATCCTCAGGTACTTTTAAAAACAATAAAACTTTCTTCACCTCCATCAGGAGGGCTCTCTGTGTAGTTGACCCCGTAGGGACAGGAAACACTGAGGGTGAGAGTGGGTGGTGGCCTTTTAAACTCTGTGTGTTCCTGCCCCTACAGAGGTCAAGGGTCAATCTCATAGTAGAGCCATCATGGTGGACGAAATGGAAAGTACTTTTACTCTATATGCAAATAGGCAATTAAGTGCACCCAGGGCAGACCTAAACCACTCTGTGCACCCTTGCTCCTCCTGCTTCCTCTGCAATCCCTTACATCTCCTTCTTGGTTGACAGGGACAGGAGAGATCACTATGTTGGACACTGGCTCTAACAAGAAAGAGAGGGAGGGCTTGGGAGAGGAATCAGGAGGAGCAAGGTGCACAGTGTGGCTTGTGCTTGCCCTGGGTGCACTTAACTGCTCATTTGCATATTAATTAAAAGTATTTTTCTCTAGAAGGAAGCAATGTGAGAAAGGTATTAATACATTCAGCTGGGCTAACCCTACAAGCATTGAGTCTTGTTTAACAGTGAATTTCCTGGTGACAGAAGCCAAATTTTCCAATGAAATTGTAATTTCTGGTTGAACAATAAGCCATTGAAACCATGATTTCCCCCCCTCTTTGTTGGAAACAACAACAAAAATCCATTGAATACATTTCCATCAATCTGAATAATAGAAAAATCATAAAAATCTGATAATGATCCTGTAGAAAAAATATATATCATGGTGGATCGAAGCTTTGTTCACATTGGCGCTAATATTTCAGTTGTTCTACTGAGCTATAAGAGCAGAACAGCAAAAATAATGGAAGCAACAGATCAGCAGCATGTTCCATTGACCATAATGGAGTCCATCAGCTGGCAACAACACAAAATACATGCTGCGCTAAATATTGTTCAGAATTTTTTACATGATCTGCAATGGAGGTTTGAGACCAATAGGAAGCGCTGGTAGGGCTCATCATGCTGATTAACCCCTTAAGGACCCATGACGTAGCTGTACGTCATGGGTCCGATCCCTAAACATGGCGAGCGTGTGGCACATGTATGCGATCAGCCATTACCTTTCAGATGCCGTGGTCAAATGTGACCACGGCATCTGCACAGACCGGAACCGGAAGTCGCGCGCTTCCGGTTCGGTAACAGCGTTCCCCGGCTGAGATCGGGGGACCTGTTACTACGATCTAATTGACCGAAGCCCCAAGCTGGCTTCCGAGTCAATTAGATGTATATATTAATTCAGGCCGCTACGTGGCAGCCTTGTATTGATATAGTGCAATTGAAGTCTTCAATGATGGCTATTTAGCCATCACTGAATACTATGGGCCATCGAATGATTGCCAGTTATCGTCACCCAAGGCGACTTAAAAAAAGTTTAAAAAAATTGTCAAAATAAGTTTTTACAAATATATAAAAAAATAAAAATAAAATAAAAGTTCAAGTCATCCCCCTTTCCTTAAAATACAAATACTTAACCAATAGAAAAAAATAAACATCATGGGCATCGCCACGTGCGAAAATGCCCATACTATTAAAATATAACAATATTAATGGCATACGGCAAATGGCGTAGCGGGAAAAAAAATTTAAAACAGCCAATTTGCCATTTTTTGTCACTTCAACTACCCAATAATTTTTTTTATAAAAAGTGATCAAAAAGTTGCACACACTTAAAATTTGTATCACTGAAAAGAACAGATCGTCCTGAAAAAATTAGCCCTCACACAGCCCTGTACACATAGCTACAAAAAAAGTTATAGAATATGGTTAGGAAAAAAAGGTTTTAATTTTTTTTCAGTATTAAAACGCAAGACAAATTATTCAATTGTGGTATCGTTGGAACCGTACTGACCTGGAGAATGAAGATAACAGGTCAATTTTACCGCATAGTGTACATTGTAAAAAAAAAAAAAAAACTTTATTAGAATTGCGTTTTTTTCCCAATTCTACCCCATTTGGATTTTTTTCCCCCGCTCTCTACTACATGGTATGCAACTGTAAATGGTGCCATTAGAAAGTACAACCTGTCCCGCAAAATGGAAAAATAAAAAAAGTTAGGACTATGGGAAAGCAGGGAGTGAAAAACGAAAACGCAAAAATGGAAAATCCCAGGGTCCTGAAGGTGTTAAGACTTTATACCTTTCTTTTGTCTGTACGATAAACAGCTGCAAAGATATCAGCATTTTTATTCATATGCAAATGAGAATTTCGAGCACTCGGAGGCAGTGCTGAATCATTTGAGCACTACTGTGTAACACCCCCTGTGCTCTGCACACTCCCCCCCTCCGCTTGATTGACAGGGCTAGGCATACTGAGAGCAGAGCTGTGTCATGTGCTAGCATGTATATATCATATACTCTATGTACTATAGAAAGAGAGAATCCAGCTTCTTGTGGAGTAAAAAATTGTTCTTTATTGGCTCATCATATAAAATCCACCAAAATCACAGAAAAAGGTGTAGTAACATGTTTCGGGCTACAGAATCCAGCCCTTCATCAAGCTGGATTCTCTCTTTCTATTGGATATTCTATTAGGCCCAGTTCTGGCCTTTTTTCCGTGCTTCGTGGATTAAAGTCAGAGGTGAGAGCTGCAGCCATTTCTATCATTGTTTTGGACTCTATGTATTATAGCTTCACCACACTGAGATCTGCTCAGAAAGCTAATCTACATCTTACTGCTTTATTCACAAGCACAATATATGATTATACAGACACCAGTAATGAGTGATAGCTTATAAGCATAGAAAAGATCTACATCTTTATGTGGTAATGTGTATAGCTTGGTGGTTAGTTGGTTTTGCATGTAGAGATCCCAGGTTTGAATCTTGGGAGAGACATCAACATTTTTTTCTTCAGAATTTTTTTTAAGAAAGACTTTTCTTAAAAAGTCTATGTCCTTATTATATTAAGAATAATGTTTTTTTTTTTTAGAAAGCTAATAAATATTACTGGTTTCTTTATAATCATATATTGTGTCTGTGAATAAACAGGTAATAGGTTTTAGCAAAAAACAAAACACTATTCTCAATATAGTAAGGCCTTTATTATTATTATTATTATTGTATAGCCTTTTAATATGGTTTTGAATAAGAGAAAAAAAAAATAACAAACAGGGCGAACCACTATACCACTAAGCTATAGCATCACCACATAGAGATATAGTTTTTTTCTATGCTTACAAGCTAACACATATCACTGGTGTCCTCATGATCATACATTCTGCCTGTGAGTAAAGCAGTAATATGCAGATTAGCTTTCTTAGCATATCTCAATGTGGTAAGGCTAATGATATGTAGATGCTAGGACACAGCTCTGCCCTCAGCCTGATGTCTAGCCCTGTCAATCAAGAGGAGGGGAGTGTGCACAGGGGGTGTTACATAGCAGTGCTCAGATGTATCAGCCCCGCCTCCTGGTGCTCCAATTGCTTATATGCATATGAATAAAAACTGGTATCTCTGCAGCTATTTATTGTACAGACAAAAGACAGGTATAGTTTTAATCAGCATGATGAGCCCTACCAGGCAGTATGTCTGGTTTAATAGGGTTGATCCTGGTGACAGAGCCGCTTTAATACTTACTGAGGTTGATCCCACAATGATCTCTCTGGAGGAATGCCTATATGGTTGTCTTTTTCCATGTGAGCTATTAATTCCGTTTTTGACTGAAACTTCTCTTGACAGCCATGACATCGACACTGATGGATTTGCCTTCTAATAAAATTCACTAATTTGACTTGCTGATAAAACTTCAGTCCTGTCAAGCAGAAAACAATACAATACAAGTCAGTGAAAACAGCGCTTGTATTGCTAGAAGTCAGGTAAGCATATCAAGAGCAGTCACAAGTGATATCAATGTAAATTGAATGCATTCATCACATTGCATTTAGTACAAGTTGTCAGGTTTTTCAGTTCTCCTTGAATTCTCCCGTACATGTCCGTTATACTTGAACTACAGCAATTTTCTTTCTTTCCTTTAGACTCTGCTTTAAATATGTATTGATTTTCTGTGGGCTTGTGCTCGCTATATCTATGAAATATGTTCTAGTACTAGGATCTAGAAAATATCTAGATCTGAGACTGGGACCAATGTAAAGACCATTTCCATCGTCTCCTCTGTAACTGCACAAAAATTCGTACTTGGCTGGCCATCCAAAATCAACAGTTGGGAGCCCAGAAGTGCTGGGGTATAAATATGCAGCTCCAGCGTTTCTCACCCTGTGCGTTTCACAATTCGTCATTGTCACTCATGGGCCTTGGTTTCCATTACGATGCAGCAGATGGACATATTTAAAGGGGTTGTCCGGGTTTAGAGAGGACCTGTCACCTCTGCTGACATGTCTGTTTTAGAAACTACCTGCATTCATCATGTAATAACAAATCTGAAGCATCTATTCTTATGGCTCTATGTTGTGTCATTCCTCTATTATTCCTTCTAGAAGGGGAGGGGTGTGGGGGAGAGGGTGTCCTTGCAGAGTATGACACAATCCAATCAGTGCTGCGGCGTTAGACTATTCAGGGACACCCCCCAACTGGTAACTCCCATGTGCACCTTTAATGCAGACTTTTAGCAAAAAAAAAGTAATTTTAGCCATAAAATGCCTTGTGCAGCTAAGGGGGCGTGTCCGTGCCCTCCTTGTCACAACTCAGGAGGCAGGATGAAGGATGAAACTGAGCATGTGCAGCCATCTCAGTGAGCAGGACAAAGAAATAAGAAAAAAAAAAAGTATTTAGATCCAGGTGCTGGTGTGAAAACTGTAGAGTATTTTTCATAGGACAACCTCTTTTACCCTACGTTTACTAGTACTACCTATATATCTACAAAAACATGCAAAATACATTGAAAATACATTCATTTAACCCAGGGAATTTTTTACTTTACTTACCCAAGTCTGTTTTTATTTTGTGAAGATCAAAGTAGTGACAATCCTAAACAGAGAAAAAAAACTAAAATTCTTAAGCCATAATTCTCTGTGGCAGCTTCAATTACTATCTTCTGCCAATCTGACAGTGGGCATTGATAATCAAATCCATGTCCAATGTCAGGTCAGGTTGGAAGCACATGTTAGTGCAATTAAACCCATGGGCACCAAAAGTAGACCCGTCTATTTGTTAGTCATCATTTAAAGAAGTTGTACAGGATCTAAAAACATCAGCTTTTTTTCCCCCAGAAGCTTGTACATGGACCATGCCTGGTCTGCTGCTCATCCCCATTCATGTGAGGCTCAGCCACCACTTCATAGGAATGGTATGCTTTGTGGTATACAAACAGACCCTGTGGCTAAAGCTAGACAACCCCTTGGAACAGAATGCAAAGTTACCAGTAGCAGCAGACCTAACCTAGTATAGTCTCATGAAACTGTCCTATGGGCAATCCCAGAGATGTTGCCACATATGGGTACATCAGACTGATTATCTTATTATGTGATGCTATCTTGTATAAGACAGATTTGGTCTGTATGTGCCGGTGGTAAGAATATGGCAAATTAATCATAGGCCAATGTTTTAAGACGGTCTGTGATATCCCCTGCTCTGCCAGAAGAAGCACCTCATTTATGATGAAGTGCAGGCCTCCTCATATGTTAGGTGCATCCTCTGGCAGCTTGTGCGCCTAAACAGAAATCGCAGTTGCCGTAAATTTGTCTTCATTTACCGTCCGACATAAATGAAGATAAATATACCCGCCCCCTCCCTGACATCTATATTTAAAAAGTCACAATCACATATAGATGGGCCACATATAGGAATATGTATAACTGGCACCAGTGCGTGATACGTAATCAGGGTTTTCAACATGTGCGATGACAGTCACTTCACTGGTAGGGTTTATGTCACTAGCCCAGTCCTAAGTGATGGAGGTGTGATGAGACATAGACACCATACCTTCATGTGCAAGAGAAGTTTCTCAGTGGTGTCCGCCTGTGTATCACAAAACAGACAAAATGCAGACATAGGGTGCTCTTCCCAGTCAGACCAGTCCCTGAGAACAGAATATATACTAACTTTCAGAATACACTGGAAATACATGTAGAATTTTATAATTAAAAATATATATCTACACACCGTTTATTAACATGTTTTAACCAATTCAAAGAGATAAATAATAAATGCAATCATACTCGTCATTGCTGTCTGCTAATTCCCGATCATCTTCAGACTGTACTTCCTCCCAAGTCTTACCTAATTCCTAAAAGAGAGGAAAACCTGTTACTATATACATGTAAAATACCATCATTCTAAGCGTTTTGTATATTTCCAGCAAATATCACATACAGCTAGCAAAATTGTATTAAAGAGATTGTGCACTGTAAGGATATTGATGACCTATCCTCAGGTAGGTGGTGATCTGACTCCCGACACTGATGCAGATCAGCCGTTGGAAGGGGTTGTGGTGTTCGTATCCTCTTCAATGTTTACTGCACGCCCCCTAGCTTGTAGTGGCGGTGCAGTGTAATTACAACTGCTAGCCTCATTTACTTGAATGGTACAAGTTATAATTACACAGCACCAACGCTATAATCTAGACAGCATCCAGGTAAAAAGTGAAGAGGACAAGCACCGCAACCCATTCAAACAGCTGATCGGCATGGGTGTTGGGAGTTGGATCCCCCGCCGATCTGATATTGATAACCTATGCTGAGGAGAAGTCATCAATATCCCGACACTGCACAATCCCTGTAAAGGATTTTCCAGGGAAAACTTTTGCTGGCTTATGTTATGTATGGGGTACAGCTGCAGTACCAGACACAGTTACCTGTATGAATGTGTGCCTGAAAAAACACTGAAGAATTCCCGGCACTACAACAAGAATATTTTGAAAGCATCTAGTTGTCTGAGGGAAATTAACCAAAAGACAAGACATTCCATTTACTTTATTGCCAGGAGTCAAAATCAACTTGAAGATAATTAAAGCACTCTGTCACCAGGATCAACCCTATTAAACCAGAAATACTGGCTGGTAGGGCTCATCATGCTGATTAAAATGATACCTTTCTTTTGTCTGTATGCTAAATAGCCTGAATCCTCCGAGCACTGCTTTGTAAGGCTCCTTGTGCTCTGCACACTCCCCCTCCCCTTGATTGACAGGGCTAGACAGCAGGCTGAGGGACTATGTCCTATCATCTACATATCATATACTCTGTATTATAGCTTCGCCACACTGAGATCTGCTCAGAAAGCTAATCTACATATTACTACATATTTATTCACAAGCACAATATACAGTCCTGATCAAAAGTTTAAGACCACTTGAAAAATGGCAAAAAGTCATATTTAGCATGGCTGGATCTTAACAAGGTTCCAAGTAGAGCTTTAACATGCAACAAGAAGAAATGGGAGTGAGACAAAACATTTTTTGAGCATTCAATTTAATGAAAACAACAAATAAAATGAAACAGGCTGTTTTTCAGCTGATCAAAAGTTTAGGACCACATGCCTTTAAAAGGCCAAATCTGTGCAAAGATGTGGATTCATTGTCATTTTCTGTCAGGTAGTCACACGTTGTGATGGCAAAGGCAAAAAAACTCTCCCTTTTTGAACGTGGTCGGGTTGTTGAACTGCATAAGCAGGGTCTCTCACAGCGCGCCATCGCTGCTGAGGTGGGACGCAGTAAGACAGTCATTTGGAATTTCTTAAATGATCCTGAGGGTTATGGAACAAAAAAGTCAAGTGGAAGACCCAAAAAAATGTCTGTGGCAAACCCAGCCACTGTATATTGTCATTCCTGTATGTACGATGTTATTGCATATGTGTATGCCACTTTAAAGAACCAAGCGTATATATGTTTTGTGTAATATGGTTCAGGTGGGCTGTAACGTTCCTATGCTGGCTGCATGAAAACCGCCAGCATTCATGCAATTGTATGTTGTTATGTGAGGGGACCCAGATAGCTAATTGTATTGTATTTGTGTATTCTGAGCGGCATTCACCTAATGATATGCCCTCAGACTTCAGCTATCTGGGATATGTTAATGTCTGTGTTTGCTGGGAGGGTGTGACATTGTGTGTTTGGGTGGGGATTCCTGTCTTGTTGTCTCTCTGTGTGTATTGGCGATGTCCTTTGTCCTGAGAGATAATTGAATTACTTCTCGCTTGTCTCCAGGACAGAGGATATTGTGTATTCGTCTGTCTGTGATGATTGCATCAACCCAGTGTGAGGTAATTCTATCACGGACAGAGGGGAGGATTTTGTGGGGATGTGTTGTAATATATTGATTGGTTGTATTTCAAACGCCTGTGGGCAGTACTATGTTTTTTGGTTGTGAATAAAAGAGGCTGTACGTGAAGTACAGTCAGTTCCTGTTTTAACCCTCAAAGTGAAGTGTCGTCTCATTCTTGGGGGAGGATTTATTGTATGCTGTACCGGCCTATTTGGATCATTGCCTGCTTTTCCTGTCTACCAGCGGAGACCTTGTGGATCGTGCTACCCCTCCGCTACAATTGGTGGCAAGCAACGGGATTTCGACTACCCAGCAAAGCAACTTTCGGCAGAATTCTAGCGAATAGAAGAAAGGAAGCAGCAATTCGTGAGTTTACTCATTCGGTTGAAAACTGAACCCGGGAACATGTGGAAACTCACGAACGGCCGGTGAATGGGCATGAATTATGCACTTTTGAAACGAAGTACTTTGAAAGAGTTACTGGAGGCAAGGGGAACAGTAGCCAGCAACAAGACAAAGGTTATATTAATCGCAGAGCTAATGGAAGGAGACAGAGCCGCGGCTGCTGCAGCACCTCCAAGGGAGGAGGAGCCAACATAATTTGAGAAGGAATACAGGAGCAGGATGGCTCTACTTCCACCAGCGCTATATGACCAGATGGCTGACCGAGTTTTTGGAGATGTGCAGGAATACATCATGCTTCGGAGGTCGCAGATGAACCAGCAGACTGGAGAAAGAGCCATGACGCCTGTTAACATCCTGCCAGGGAAAGCTAAAATTCCCTACCAAGCTTTTAAGAGCTATTCGGAAGCGGAAGGTGAGGTAGATGACTACCTGCAGGATTTTGAATGGTTATGCCAGTTGCACAACAATATCAGTGCGGAGGATCGGGTACCCCTACTGGCAGGGAGACTATCTGGTCGCGCCGCAGAGGCATATCGTGCCGTACCTGACGAGGACAGTACAAACTATGCCAAGGTAAAACAGGCCATTTTAGCTAGGTATGCGATTACCTCCGAGGCCTACCGACTAAAGTTCAGAGACATTAAAAAGCTCGCCAGAGACACTCACACAGAATGGGCACACCGCCTACAACGAGCGGCAAAGGGGTGGTTGGAGGCCACCCAAGTTAACACCCTGGAAGACCTGTTCCAACTCATGGTAATGGAGCAGTTCTTTGACGGGATACCCGCGCACCTGCAGAATTGGGTGCGGGATCGGAAGCCACGCACCCTACAAGACGCAGCCAAGCTAGCAGATGAGTTCCAGGATACCAGGAGGGAACAGCGCACTCAATCGAAACCAACCTATGGATCTACCACACCAGTACCAACCGTAAACACAGCCGTTCCAGCACGCCCGGGGGTAAGAAATAACACCTACACCCCCAGGTATCAAGCTCGCCCCCCGATACGATGCCACACCTGTAACCAACAGGGACATATGCAGCGGGACTGTCCCCGCAACCGACCACGGCCCAGCTGGAACCCCCCGGTACCCAACAACTGGGCAGCGGTTCATTGTGCCCAAGCGGAACCCTACAGAGTACCCGAGGTCCTAGCTTTCACCGAGGAGCCCCTGGGCACACTACATGAGGTGAACCCTATCCAAGCCGCCTCTGACAACCGCCAAGGGCACCGACAAGAGGTACAGGTGGAGGGGAGAAAGGTACAGGGGTTACGAGACTCTGGGGCTACTATAACGCTGGTCCGCAACCACCTAGTACCCAAAGGCAACCTCACGGGGGAGGGTGTAGCAGTGCATGTAGCAGGGGGAGCGATCTACAAGATCCCCACGGCCAAAGTCCACCTGAATTGGGGAGCGGGGAATGGGAATGTGGAGGTGGGCCTGATGCAGGACTTACCCGCAGACGTTATTTTGGGCAACGACCTGGGGGAGCTGACTTCAGCTTTTGTTCCCCAGTCCATCAGCCATGAAGCTTATCCGGTTGAGACACGGCAACAGGCTCGCACCACAGCACCACCTAACCACTCTGAGTACTCCTCCGGACATCCCCAAGCCGATCCGTTAGGATCAAACTGGGTATGCCGGCTTGGTTCTGGGGGAGCATTGTGGCAAACCCAGCCACTGTATATTGTCATTCCTGTATGTACGATGTTATTGCATATGTGTATGCCACCTTAAAGAACCAAGCGTATATATGTTTTGTGTAATATGGTTCAGGTGGGCTGTAACGTTCCTATGCTGGCTGCATGAAAACCGCCAGCATTCATGCAATTGTATGTTGTTATGTGAGGGGACCCAGATAGCTAATTGTATTGTATTTGTGTATTCTGAGCGGCATTCACCTAATGATATGCCCTCAGACTTCAGCTATCTGGGATATGTTAATGTCTGTGTTTGCTGGGAGGGTGTGACATTGTGTGTTTGGGTGGGGATTCCTGTCTTGTTGTCTCTCTGTGTGTATTGGCGATGTCCTTTGTCCTGAGAGATAATTGAATTACTTCTCGCTTGTCTCCAGGACAGAGGATATTGTGTATTCGTCTGTCTGTGATGATTGCATCAACCCAGTGTGAGGTAATTCTATCACGGACAGAGGGGAGGATTTTGTGGGGATGTGTTGTAATATATTGATTGGTTGTATTTCAAACCCCTGTGGGCAGTACTATGTTTTTGGTTTGTGAATAAAAGAGGCTGTACGTGAAGTACAGTCAGTTCCTGTTTTAACCCTCAAAGTGAAGTGTCGTCTCATTCTTGGGGGAGGATTTATTGTATGCTGTACCGGCCTATTTGGATCATTGCCTGCTTTTCCTGTCTACCAGCGGAGACCTTGTGGATCGTGCTACCCCTCCGCTACAATATTGGAGGAGCTGCTCAGCCCCTGACACGGTGGCGTGTCTAGATTGGGGGAGCAGCCCAGCCGCATGTGGACCGCAATTATCGACTATCCCCAGCAAAATATGCATACAATGGAGGACGTCGGCGCGGTCCACATGCACCACAAGGACAAGCTACAGGGAATGTAGCAAAGCATCATATGAGACACCAAGAGAAAATGCACCAAACAAATAAGCTACTGACTATACTGGGAAGTCATAAATGCAGGTATTAAAAAGCTGAGACTTTCGCCAATATGTTCCGGTCAGGAAAATATCGGAGCCCTTCATGCACCACGTCACGGTCACTCAGCATGGCAAAGGGTTCCTACCACTACTCTGACTATGGTGTGAACAGGGTCTGAGGGTGATGGAATCCAGCTCACAGCAAAGCTTCCACACAACTGCCCAGCAAGGATACTGGTGCAATGTGAACAAGACCATACTGTGAGCCACACCCATATCAGACCCTGTGAAGGAGGTATAACAGGTGCAAAAGAGTGTTAGAATGCCAGGTAAAGGCACACACACTACAAATCAAACAAAACAGAAACACCAAAAAAATAGTGGCAATTTTGGAGGAGCTGCTCAGCCCCTGACACGGTGGCGTGTCTAGATTGGGGGAGCAGCCCAGCCGCATGTGGACCGCAATTATCGACTATCCCCAGCAAAATATGCATACAATGGAGGACGTCGGCGCGGTCCACATGCACCACAAGGACAAGCTACAGGGAATGTAGCAAAGCATCATATGAGACACCAAGAGAAAATGCACCAAACAAATAAGCTACTGACTATACTGGGAAGTCATAAATGCAGGTATTAAAAAGCTGAGACTTTCGCCAATATGTTCCGGTCAGGAAAATATCGGAGCCCTTCATGCACCACGTCACGGTCACTCAGCATGGCAAAGGGTTCCTACCACTACTCTGACTATGGTGTGAACAGGGTCTGAGGGTGATGGAATCCAGCTCACAGCAAAGCTTCCACACAACTGCCCAGCAAGGATACTGGTGCAATGTGAACAAGACCATACTGTGAGCCACACCCATATCAGACCCTGTGAAGGAGGTATAACAGGTGCAAAAGAGTGTTAGAATGCCAGGTAAAGGCACACACACTACAAATCAAACAAAACAGAAACACCAAAAAAATAGTGGCAATTTTGGAGGAGCTGCTCAGCCCCTGACACGGTGGCGTGTCTAGATTGGTTTTTTTTTTTTTGGTGTTTCTGTTTTGTTTGATTTGTAGTGTGTGTGCCTTTACCTGGCATTCTAACACTCTTTTGCACCTGTTATACCTCCTTCACAGGGTCTGATATGGGTGTGGCTCACAGTATGGTCTTGTTCACATTGCACCAGTATCCTTGCTGGGCAGTTGTGTGGAAGCTTTGCTGTGAGCTGGATTCCATCACCCTCAGACCCTGTTCACACCATAGTCAGAGTAGTGGTAGGAACCCTTTGCCATGCTGAGTGACCGTGACGTGGTGCATGAAGGGCTCCGATATTTTCCTGACCGGAACATATTGGCGAAAGTCTCAGCTTTTTAATACCTGCATTTATGACTTCCCAGTATAGTCAGTAGCTTATTTGTTTGGTGCATTTTCTCTTGGTGTCTCTCCCTCCGCTACAATGTCATCAGCAGAGGATCCAATTGGCTGTCCGTCAAGACACTGGACAATCCTCGACCCAAATTAAGGCCCTTACCGATGCTGACTGCAGCCCCATAACCATCAGACGGCATCTGAGACTGAAGGGCTTCAAAAACAAAAAACCTCTTCAAAGACCTCGTCTCCTTGAACGCCACAGAACTGCTTGTTTGGATTTTGCAAGAGAGCACCAGACATGGGACATTCAAAGGTGGAAGAAAGTTTTATTCTCTGATGAGAAAAAATGTGATGGTCCTGATGGTTTCCAACGTTACTGGCATGACAAGCAGATCCCACCTGAGATGTTTTCTACGCGCCACATTGGAGGGGCGCCATAATGGTCTGGGGTGCTTTTTCCTTCAGTGGAACAATGGAGCTGCAGGAAGTGCAGGGGCGTCAAACGGCCGCTGGCTATGTCCAGATGTTGGCCTCGTTATACGAAGTGCGCCTGTAATCGAGGGGCCAAGGCAGGTTCTAGCGAAGTGCGCCGGCCGGCGCATGCGCACTTCGCATAACAAGGCCGCTGCCAGGAGTGAACGATGAACTGAGGTAGGCGGCTCTAATGGAAGGGAGGGCGGAGATTTCAATTCAGAGGGCGGCGCTGGGCACCGAAAGGAGATGGCTGCAGCCGGGCACCCTGCATCGTGAGACGTCCCCTTGGACACATTTTGACGTGAGTGACAGGTTATATAAACCTGTTTTAAATGATTATAGAGCCACAGGAGCATTTGATAAGGTCACTTTACGATTCTGTGTATTAGTAGGGACCTCGCCATATGTTTAGGTTGTAGGCCTAAATTCTGATGACAGAATCCCTTTAAGATCCAGCCATGCTAAATGATTTTTTGCCATTTTTCAAGTGGTCTTAAACTTTTGATCAGGACTGTATGATTATAAAGACAGCAGTAATAGGTGTTAGCTTACAAGAATAGAAAGAACATGCATCTCTGTCAGATAATGCTATAGCTTGGGGTTAAAGGGGTTGTCCGGGATCAAATATATATATTTTTTTAAAGTGTACTCACTATTAACAGTTGATTAAAGTTCCCCCCATATGTGTTGAGGTATTTTCGTCACTTCTACATGGCTCCGATGGTCCCCCACGCATTGTTTACATATATGTTTATCTTTGCTTAACTTCCTGCCGCACTGCACTGTGGGTTCCAGCGCAGCATCACGTGGTTACAGCTAACTATCATCTCCGCTGTAACTCCGCCCCCTCATTAATATTCCGACTCCATTCATTAGAAAGTGCCATGCCTGGTGACGTTACCAGACTGGAGGGGCGTGGCTTAGCGTGATGTCTTACAGCCTAGTCACCGCCCCTCCCTGCGATCTGAATAATTACAGAGGCTGTTGGTGACGTCACCGGGCTCCCTGGGAAGCGGAAGAAGAGGCTTCGCTCTGCAGCAAGGGACCCGGTACGTCACTGACTATGAAAAAATAGGCACTTCCGGCTTAGAATTTGCGATCTGAAAACAGGGCATCAGACATGTGTGGCAAAGGTAGGATAGTCATGTGTGTAATATTTGTTTTACTGTTGTACAATTAGAACAATGTCCCCGATCCCGGACAACCCCTTTAAGTGTATGGTTTTGCATGTAGAGATCTCAGGTTTGAATGTTACAAAGCAGTGCTCAAATGATTCAGCCCCGCCTCCTGGTGCTCAAACTTATTTGCATGTTAATAAAAATGCAGATATCTCTGCAGCTGTTTAACATACAGACAAAAGAAAGGTATAGTCTTAATCAGCATTCAGAGCCATACCAGCCAGTATATCTGGTTTAATAGGGTTGATTCTGGTGACAGTGCCGCCTTAATCCCTTCATGAAGCAGCAATTTCCCGTTTTTTTACTCCCTGCCTTCCAGGAGCCAAAACTTTTTTTATTTTTCTGTTCGCATAGCCGTATGAGGGCTTCTTCTTTGCGGGGTAAGTTTTACTTTCTAATGGCACCATAATATTGCACATAATGTAGTGGGGAGCTAGAAAAAATTCTAAATGATTTGGAATTGGAAAAGACCACAATTCCACCATAGTTATATGTGGTTTTGCTTTCTGTGGGTCAGTGCAATTACAGGAATACCCCATTTTATATTTACATCTATGGAGCCATTTGACTTTTTATTAAATTTTTTGGAGAAGTTGAAGCAAAAAACAAAAACAAAAAACAGCGACTAGGTTATTTTGATTTGTTCTCCAATATGCCATTTACAATGCATGGTAAATATTTTTATATTTCAGGCATTTTATTTAGGCATGATCCTTATTTTATTTTTTGTTTATTTTTTTGTTGTAAAATAGGGAAAGGCGGTAATTTACTTTTTTAGATCCGTTTTTTTCTCATACGTTTTGGCTTTTTTTTTAACATTTGTTTTTAGTCTCCTTAGGGGATTTTAACATGTAATTGGCTGATCACTTCTACCATAGACTGCAGTGATTTACCACTGCAGTCCATAGGAGAATCACAACTTTCCTATGAGGGCCTGCCACAGGCAGGGCTTTTAGGAGCTTTGGTAAGGCAAGCCTTAGAGCAGGCATCCTTAAACTGCGGCCCTCCAGCTGTTGTAAAACTACAACTCCCACAATGCCCTGCTGTAGGCTGATACCTGTAGGCTGTTCGGGCATGCTGGGAGTTGTAGTTTTGCAACAGCTGGAGGGCCGCAGTTTGAGGATGCCTGCCTTAGTGCCTTCATAAATTCCTAGGCTGCCACAGCAACCAAACGGTTCCTTTGATCTTTTTGTGGGGGAGCCATTTGGTCACAGGGAGCACGGCACTCCCCTGCAAATACCCACACAGATAACATGGTCACAACTGAGCAGGCAGACTGTCTTCACTATGTGAGACAACCCCCTTGAATATTAAAGAGAATGTGTCATATAATGTGTGGATAGCTGAAGAGATACAGATTCCAATGATCCAGTTATTATCTCTGAACCCTCTTTCACTTCTCCGCAGTAAGCCTGTAAACAGCCTGCTTACATTATAATGCATCCTCCCAGCTCCTACGCTCAGACAAATAGTGCAGTGGACTCCTAGCTGCCCCCATAGCTCTCAGCTAGAGATAATAGGAATCTATATATCTTCAGCTATCCACACATAGACTGATGTCAGATTCACATATGTTAGCACTAAACTGGGAAATGAGAAAAAGGAAGACTGAAAAAAAAACACCTGATCCAGACAAGACACATGTTTAACCGAGGATTGCTTCACTGTTAATACATTCAATATGGTTTTGTCCCATCTTAGGTTTTTGGCACAAAATACAGTGTTGCTGAATTAATCTTCAGCACGGAACAATGTGCGTAACTAGCTGCTACCCATCCTCTATGAAAGACAGAAATCGGTGAGACATGTTGAGAATATTCCTTGTTCGGCTTTCCTCAAAGAATGGTTATTTTAAGATGCAGTCCCTGCAGACTAACATTAGCGGTGGAGGACATAGTTGACATAATTGGCTAGAGGTTTGCACCCTCTGTCTTTTCACTGCGACCACAATTGGGATGCACGTAAAGTCACTAATGATCAGAAGTCTCAGCACAATTCCTTTGAACAGAATTTGCAAACCATGTAAAAAGATGGAAGCAGGATCTCAAAATATTTAATGAGGAGACGGGCACAATGCACTACACGTTCTTGTCTGCTGTCCCTAGTGCACCGATGTAAGTAAGGTAGAGAGATATGAGACATATAGACGATATATATACTGTAGATAGATATGAGACAGATAGATGAGATATACACTGTAGATAGATATGAGATAGATAGATATGAGACAGATAGATGAGATATACACTGTAGATAGATAGTGTAGATAGATAGTGTAGATATACTGTAGATATACCGTATTTTTCGCCCCATAAGATGCAAAAAGTGGGGGGGAAATGCCCCTGCGTCTTATGGGGCGAATGCTTCCATTTTACATCGTATGAGCGGGGAGAGAGGAGGGGCTGGAGTCCAGGACTTGGGGTGGGGCCCGGGCCCCGCTGCTCACCGCAGTATTTCTAAACATTACTCCTTAACCTATTAATAAGTTTAACTAAAGCTGCGCTCTCCCCTGTATCAGTACTGTACTTACTAACAAGCTTCCACAGCAGGCAGACTGGACGGCAGCAGTAACGTCACTCACTGACGTCGCACGCCTGCTCCTCCGACTTTGCCGGCGGAGCAGGCGCACGACGTCAGTGAGTGAGGTTACAGCTGCCGTCCGCTCTGCCTGCTATGGGAGCTTGTTAGTAAGTGCTGTACTGATACAGGGGAGAGCACAGCTTTAGTTAAACTTATTAACAGGTTAAGGATTAATATTTATAAATACTGCGGTGAGCGGAGGGCCGGTTTATTGGGGGACACTGTTATGAGGGGGGATCTGTGGATGACACATATATAGCTGTGTCACCCCATAACAGTGCCATCCACAGATCCCCCACCCCATAGCAGTGCCATCCACAGATGCCCCTCCCCATAACCGTTCCATCTACAGATGCCCCTCCCCATAACAGTTCCATCCACAGATCCCCCATAGCAGTGCCATACACAGATCTTAGATATTGATGCCTGATTTTACTGGTCGAGCATTACTTGACATGTACATTCTAAAGCAGTGCAATTACACAACATATCAACAAAGATAAACATAAAAGTTACAGCAAAAGAAAATTAAAACTAAGAATATCTGTAAAGTGTGGAGCAGCCAGAAGCCGCAGGACTCACTAAGTACAGAGGTAGAACCTTACCAAATAGTTTATTATGTAGAAGCGGTCATATTCATGGTTCCTGGGATTGACCTTGCGGTGTTGCTTTTTCCTCATGTGATCCTTTAGAGTATTTTTGTCTCTAAAGGTCTTTTCACAATACAAGCACTGCAGGCTTAGAGAATACAATACACACAAAGTATTAATACATAAATAATGCTCATTATTGTATTATGAATGTAAATGTTATTGAAATCACGTTATTAACCACCTCAGCCCCCAGTGCTTAAACACCCTGAAAGACCAGGCCACTTTTTACACTTCTGACCTACACTACTTTCACCATTTATTGCTCGGTCATGCAACTTACCACCCAAATGAATTTTACCTCCTTTTCTTCTCACTAATAGAGCTTTCATTTGGTGGTATTTCATTGCTGCTGACATTTTTACTTTTTTTGTTATTAATCGAAATTTAACGATTTTTTTTGCAAAAAAATGACATTTTTCACTTTCAGTTGTAAAATTTTGCAAAAAAAACGACATCCATATAGAAATTTTGCTCTAAATTTATAGTTCTACATGTCTTTGATAAAAAAAAAATGTTTGGGTAGAAAAAAAATGGTTTGGGTAAAAGTTATAGCGTTTACAAACTATGGTACAAAAATGTGAATTTCCGCTTTTTGCAGCAGCTCTGACTTTCTGAGCACCTGTCATGTTTCCTGAGGTTCTACAATGCCCAGACAGTACAAACACCCCACAAATGACCCCATTTCTGAAAGTACACACCCTAAGGTATTCGCTGATGGGCATAGTGAGTTCATAGAACTTTTTATTTTTTGTCACAAGTTAGCGGAAAATGATGATTTTTTTTTTTTTTTTTTTTTTTTCTTACAAAGTCTCATATTCCACTAACTTGTGACAAAAAATAAAAAGTTCTATGAACTCACTATGCCCATCAGCGAATACCTTGGGGTCTCTTCTTTCCAAAATGGGGTCACTTGTGGGGTAGTTATACTGCCCTGGCATTCTAGGGGCCCAAATGTGTGGTAAGGAGTTTGAAATCAAATTCAGTAAAAAATGACCTGTGAAATCCGAAAGGTGCTCTTTGGAATATGGGCCCCTTTGCCCACCTAGGCTGCAAAAAAGTGTCACACATCTGGTATCCCCGTACTCAGGAGAAGTTGAGGAATGTGTTTTGGGGTGTCTTTTTACATATACCCATGCTGGGTGAGATAAATATCTTGGTCAAATGACAACTTTGTATAAAAAAATGGGAAAAGTTGTCTTTTGCCAAGATATTTCTCTCACCCAGCATGGGTATATATAAAATGACACCCCAAAACACATTCCCCACCTTCTCCTGAGTACGGAGATACCAGATGTGTGACACTTTTTTGCAGCCTAGGTGGGCAAAGGGGCCCATATTCCAAAGAGCACCTTTCGGATTTCACTTGTCATTTTTTACTGAATTTGATTTCAAACTCCTTACCACACATTTGGGCCCCTAGAATGCCAGGGCAGTATAACTACCCCACAAGTGACCCCATTTTGGAAAGAAGACACCCCAAGGTATTCCGTGAGGGGCATGGCGAGTTCCTAGAATTTTTTATTTTTTGTCACAAGTTAGTGGAAAATGATGATTTTTTTTTTTTTTTTTTTTTTTCATACAAAGTCTCATATTCCACTAACTTGTGACAAAAAATAAAAACTTCCATGAACTCACTATGCCCATCAGCGAATACCTTGGGGTCTCTTCTTTCCAAAATGGGGTCACTTGTGGGGTAGTTATACTGCCCTGGCATTCTAGGGGCCCAAATGTGTGGTAAGGAGTTTGAAATCAAATTCTGTAAAAATTGACCTGTGAAATCCGAAAGGTGCTCTTTGGCATATGGGCCCCTTTGCCCACCTAGGCTGCAAAAAAGTGTCACACATCTGGTATCTCTGTATTCAGGAGAAGTTGAGGAATGTGTTTTGGGGTGTCTTTTTACATATACCCATGCTGGGTGAGATAAATATCTTGGTCAAATGCCAACTTTGTATAAAAAAATGGGAAAAGTTGTCGTTTGCCAAGATATTTCTCTCACCCAGCATGGGTATATATAAAATGACACCCCAAAACACATTCCCCACCTTCTCCTGAGTACGGAGATACCAGATGTGTGACACTTTTTTGCAGCCTAGGTGGGCAAAGGGGCCCATATTCCAAAGAGCACCTTTCGGATTTCACTTGTCATTTTTTACAGAATTTGATTTCAAACTCCTTACCACACATTTGGGCCCCTAGAATGCCAGGGCAGTATAACTACCCCACAAGTGACCCCATTTTGGAAAGAAGAGACCCCAAGGTATTCGCTGATGGGCATAGTGAGTTCATGGAAGTTTTTATTTTTTGTCACAAGTTAGTGGAATATGAGACTTTGTATAAAAAAAAAAAAAAAAATCAGCATTTTCCACTAACTTGTGACAAAAAATAAAAAATTCTAGGAACTCGCCATGCCCCTCACGGAATACCTTGGGGTGTCTTCTTTCCAAAATGGGGTCACTTGTGTGGTAGTTATACTGCCCTGGCATTTTCCAGGGGCCCTAATGTGTGTTAGGTAGGTAAATGACCTGTGAAATCCTAAAGGTGCTCTTTGGAATATGGGCCCCTTTGCCCACCTAGGCTGCAAAAAAGTGTCACACATGTGGTATCGCCGTATTCAGGAGAAGTTGGGGAATGTGTTTTGGGGTGTCATTTTACATATACCCTTGCTGGGTGAGAGAAATATCTTGGCAAAAGACAACTTTTCCCATTTTTTTATACAAAGTTGGCATTTGACCAAGATATTTCTCTCACCCAGCATGGGTATATGTAAAATGACACCCCAAAACACATTCCCCAACTTCTCCTGAGTACGGCGATACCACATGTGTGACACTTTTTTGCAGCCTAGATGCGCAAAGGGGCCCACATTCATTTTATGAGGGCATTTTTAGACATTTGGATACCAGACTTCTTCTCACGCTTTGGGGCCCCTAGAATGCCAGGGCAGTATAAATACCCCACATGTGACCCCATTTTGGAAAGAAGACACCCCAAGGTATTCAATGAGGGGCATGGCGAGTTCATAGAAATTTTTTTTTTTTGGCACAAGTTAGCGGAAATTGATATTTTTTATTTTTTTCTCACAAAGTCTCCCGTTCCGCTAACTTGGGACAAAAATTTCAATCTTTCATGGACTCAATATGCCCCTCACGGAATACCTGGGGGTGTCTTCTTTCCGAAATGGGGTCACATGTGGCGTATTTATACTGCCCTGGCATTCTAGGGGCCCTAAAGCGTGAGAAGAAGTCTGGAATATACATGTCTAAAAAATTTTACGCATTTGGATTCCGTGAGGGGTATGGTGAGTTCATGTGAGATTTTATTTTTTGACACAAGTTAGTGGAATATGAGACTTTGTAAGAAAAATAAATAAAAATTCCGCTAACTTGGGCCAAAAAAATGTCTGAATGGAGCCTTACAGAGGGGTGATCAATGACAGGGGGGTGATCAATGACAGGGGGGTGATCAGGGAGTCTATATGGGGTGATCACCACAGTCATTGATCATGCCCCTGTAAGGCTTCATTCAGACGTCCGGATGCGTTTTGCGGATCCGATCCATCTATCAGTGGATCCGTAAAAATCATGCGGACGTCTGAATGGAGCTTTACAGGGGGGTGATCAATGACAGGGGTGTAATCAATGACAGGGGGGTGATCAGGGAGTCTATATGGGGTGATCACCACAGTCATTGATCACGCCCCTGTAAGGCTTCATTCAGACGTCCGGATGCGTTTTGCGGATCCGATCCATCTATCAGTGCATCCGTAAAAATCATGCGGACATCTGAATGGAGCTTTACAGGGGGGTAATCAATGACAGGGGGGTGATCAGGGAGTCTATATGGGGTGATCACCACAGTCATTGATCATGCCCCTGTAAGGCTTCATTCAGACGTCCGGATGCGTTTTGCGGATCCGATCCATCTATCAGTGGATCCGTAAAAATCATGCGGACGTCTGAATGGAGCTTTACAGGGGGGTGATCAATGACAGGGGTGTAATCAATGACAGGGGGGTGATCAGGGAGTCTATATGGGGTGATCACCACAGTCATTGATCACGCCCCTGTAAGGCTTCATTCAGACGTCCGGATGCGTTTTGCGGATCCGATCCATCTATCAGTGGATCCGTAAAAATCATGCGGACGTCTGAATGGAGCTTTACAGGGGGGTGATCAATGACAGGGGTGTAATCAATGACAGGGGGGTGATCAGGGAGTCTATATGGGGTGATCACCACAGTCATTGATCACGCCCCTGTAAGGCTTCATTCAGACGTCCGGATGCGTTTTGCGGATCCGATCCATCTATCAGTGCATCCGTAAAAATCATGCGGACATCTGAATGGAGCTTTACAGGGGGGTAATCAATGACAGGGGGGTGATCAGGGAGTCTATATGGGGTGATCACCACAGTCATTGATCATGCCCCTGTAAGGCTTCATTCAGACGTCCGGATGCGTTTTGCGGATCCGATCCATCTATCAGTGGATCCGTAAAAATCATGCGGACGTCTGAATGGAGCTTTACAGGGGGGTGATCAATGACAGGGGTGTAATCAATGACAGGGGGGTGATCAGGGAGTCTATATGGGGTGATCACCACAGTCATTGATCACGCCCCTGTAAGGCTTCATTCAGACGTCCGGATGCGTTTTGCGGATCCGATCCATCTATCAGTGCATCCGTAAAAATCATGCGGACATCTGAATGGAGCTTTACAGGGGGGTGATCAATGACAGGGGGGTGATCAGGGAGTCTATATGGGGTGATAACCACAGTCATTGATCATGCCCCTGTAAGGCTTCATTCAGACGTCCGGATGCATTTTGCGGATCCGATCCATCTATCAGTGCATCCGTAAAAATCATGCGGACATCTGAATGGAGCTTTACAGGGGGTGATCAATGACAGGGGGGGGTGATCAATGACAGGGGGGTAATCAATGACAGGGGGGTGATCAGGGAGTCTATATGGGGTGATCACCACAGTCATTGATCACGCCCCTGTAAGGCTTCATTCAGACGCCCGTATGCGTTTTGCGGATCCGATCCATCCATCAGTGGATCCGTAAAAATCATGCGGACATCTGAATGGAGCTTTACAGGGGGTTGATCAATGACAGGGGTGTAATCAATGACAGGGGGGTGATCAGGGAGTCTATATGGGGTGATCAGGGGCTAATAAGGGGTTAATAAGTGACGGGGGGGGGGGTGTAGTGTAGTGTAGTGGTGCTTGGTGGGACTTTACTGAGCTACCTGTGTCCTCTGGTGGTCGATCCAAACAAAGGGGACCACCAGAGGACCAGGTAGCAGGTATATTAGACGCTGTTATCAAAACAGCGTCTAATATACCTGTTAGGGGTTAAAAAAAACACATCTCCAGCCTGCCAGCGAACGATCGCCGCTGGCAGGCTGGAGATCAACTCTCTTACCTTCCGTTCCTGTGAGCGCGCGCGCCTGTGTGCGCGCGTTCACAGGAAATCTCGCGTCTCGCGAGAGGACGCACCGGCGCGTCCACCCAGAAGAGCAGGGCCGCCGCAAAGACGCAATCCTGCGTACGGCGGTCCTGAGGTGGTTAAAGACACATGCCTCTTAATACAGAGTTCCTACAGGTCAGTATTACAGCCCCCCGGCACTCTGCCCTAGAGGCAAGGCTTTACTGGGATAATACAGCATGATGTGCTTGCATAAAATTGGAGGTCAACAGAGGAACAGTGTGGTGCATAGCTTACTGCCGGGTCCATCATATAGCTGCGTACATGAGCCCGTACATCCATATATGAAATAAAATGTAAAGAAAAAAACACAATGCAACAGCACTCTACAAACCAAATAAAGTACAATGATGCCATAGTTATAGAAAATATTCTGGTGCTAATGCTGCGCTTATTTTGTAAATTTGAGATTCTTGGCAAATACATTTTGTACAAAATTATTTGGGCCCGTCTGCCGGTGTCAAGGCGATCTCTGTAAGATGGGAACCTAACACTAAATCCTACCTGTTATGTGCCATAACGGCCACCATAAAATTCAGGGAGTGCAGGTTCCACATGCATGCTGGGTCCACTCTGCTGTTTACAATTTTTTGTGCCATAATGGCTTCCATTAAATCCAGGAAAAGTAGGTACCAACATGCATGCGGAGCCTACTCTATACCTCTCCTGGTGCCAGACAGCTTCCAATGAATGCAATGAGAGCAGGCAACAGCTTTATACTTGCACTAATTAAGAGCAGCCTATGGAGCAGATAGGCTGATCAGGGGTGCAAGACCAAAGTACAATAATGCCATAGTTGTAGAAAATATTCTGGTGCTAATGCTGCTCTTAAATTGTAAATTTGAGATTCTTGGCAAATACATTTTGTACAAAATTATTTGGGCCCGTCTGCCAAACGTCAAGGCGATCTCTGTAAGACGGGAACCTAACACAAAATCCTACCTGTTATGTGCCATAATGGCCGCCATAAAGTTCAGGGAGTGCATTTTGTACAAAATGTATTTGCCAAGAATCTCACATTTACAAAATAAGCGTAGCATTAGCACCATAATATTTTCTATAACTATGGCATTATTGTACTTTATTTGGTTTGCAGAGTGCTGTTGCATTGTGTTTTTTTCTTTGTGTTTCTAGCCATGGCAGAGCGCACTTGTGCAGTGGGATGTCCTGACTGACCCCCTTTTTTTTGCATTTGAAATAAAATGTAGAGCTGAATAACCAAACCATAACCAAATCAACATTGCATCGTTAAAATGTCAAACCTAAAATAACCATAGTTCATGAATGCAGCAGAATCGGCACACAAATTGTGGTTGGAGTGTGATTCATGGTACAAATAATAAGAATTATAGTACCTGTCCAACTTCTTCTGTAATGTGTCCAGAAACTCATTACAATGCACAATATTATCTGGCAGACCAACATTGAATGAGTGCTCCTCGTTCATGTGATTGAACAACACCGATCTGCAAGGAAACATCTATGCATTTATTAAAGAAGAACTAAAGTGTTACATCCTATTTGACTACAAATCTGCTGTCCCCAGAAGTGAGAGGATGCTAACCAGCCACAATGTGGGCGCCACTAATACTGTAACATGGATTTCCTCTACACTGCTGCAGCTGAGAGCAACTCAAAAAAGTGGTGCCCTACTTGGCTCATTAAAAAAAACATACAGTAATTAATAAAAAGTTACATTTTGCAAATAATCTTGATTAAAAATAACCCATGTTTCTGTATGGAAGTCCTAGTCAGTGGTCACAGATAACAAACAAGTCAGTAAGAAGAGTGGAATAACACATGACCACAGAATTAAACCAGACGCAGGGTTTGTCTGTATCCTGTAACTATAGAGACATATAGGTCTACATATGAGCTGCATACACAAAATGGTAAGAGGTTTTCTAAATTAGGAATATTCACAAAGTTCCTTTTATTTTAGATGCGCTGGAGCAATAAAACAATTGAGGGAACTTCCAGTACTTCACACCATTACATTACACATTACCCTATGTCTAGGAATGTGTTACCAATATAGATATCACTACTAGTAAATTGTAATCAGTGATGGCGCAGACGATTGTCAGGAGGCAAGCGTTCCTTCCCGGGAATTGCCTGCTCTCTAGCGGAGGAGACCGCATGCAGCGATCTCCTCCACAGTACGGAGACGAGTGATCGCTAATGCCATCGCTTGTCCCCATACTGACAAGTTGTTTGCCAGCAGCAGATTGTGATTAAACAGCACGATCTGCCGCTAGCAATGATGATTTTTAGGCCTGCTTAAAAATCTGGATTACCTGAGGAAAGAGTTTGCTCGTTTATCGGGCAATCAGCGGCAGTATTAGACAGATCATCACCAACAAGCGTTACTACGAACACTCATTACGGATGATCTGGCCGACAATCGGCCAGTGTACTGGCTTAAGGCTCACCAATAAAATGTATTCCGGGGCCTACTGTACGGATGCTTGTGAATACTACCCACTCACACAGCGGCAGGCAGCTGATTACTGTCATTACTGAAATCATACATTTCTATTATAAAAATAGCTGTAAAAGTGGCCCATTTTGAGCCTAAGGCCCCTTTCACCCGGGCGTTGCAGGAAAATGTGCGGGTGCGTTGCGGGAACACCCGCGATTTTTCCGCGCGAGTGCAAAACATTGTAATGCGTTTTGCACTCGCGTGAGAAAAATCACGCATGTTTGCTACCCAAACCCGAACTTCTTCACAGAAGTTCAGGTTTGGGTTAGGTGTTGTGTAGATGTTATTATTTTCCCTTATAACATGGTTATAAGGGAAAATAATAGCATTCTGAATACAGAATGCATAGTAAAACAGCGCTGGAGGGGTTAAAAATAAAAATTAACTCACCTTCTCCTCTTGTTCGCGTAGTTCCCGGTCTTTTCTTTACTTCTTTAATGATGAGCTGTGGGCTAAAGGACCTTTGGTGACGTCAGATCACATGCTCCAATCACATGGTACATCACCGTGGTGATGGACCATGTGATTGGAGCATGTGATCTGACGTCACCACAGGTCCTATCTGATAGTTTATCTTTTAAGAAGTAAAGAAGAGACCGGGAACTACGCGAACAAAAGGAGAAGGTGAGTTAATTTTTTTATTTTATTTTAACCCTCAATTGATCACCTACTAAGCATTCTGTATTCAGAATGCTATTATTTTCCCTTATAACCATGTTATAAGGGAAAATAATACAGTGATTAGACTGTCACCTAGCAACCATGCGTGAAAATTGCACCGCATCCGCACTTGCTTGCGGATGCTTGCGATTTTCACGCAACCCCATTCACTTCTATGGGGCCTGCGTTGTGTGAAAAACGCAGAATATAGAGCATGCTGCGATTTTCACGCAACGCATAAGTAAAGCGTGAAAATCACCGCTCATCTGAACAGCCCCATAGAAATGAATGGGTCGGTATTTAGTGCGGGTGCAATGTGTTCACCTCACGCATCGCATCCGCGCGGAATACTCGCCCGTGTTAAAGGGGCCTTAGCAATGCTCCTCTGTCGTCTGTTTACATTACACAGTCAGTGTTGAGCAAGTCTCCACTGTTATGTAAACAGAAGACAGAGGAGCGTTGCTAAGGCTCAAAATAGGCAACTTTAGAGGTACTTTTCTAGTAGAAATGTACGATTTCAGTAATTTAAGTATAACACAAAAATGGTCAGTATCACTGCCCCTACACGTTACAAAAATAAAAAAAAGGATGACATTTACACTTTAACCTTACTAGGCATCAATGAATTGATGTTTAGAAACAATATGTAATAGCCACTTTAGTTGTTACAAAATAGTCTTTCTAGCAGCAATACTGCTTTCTCTTGTAAATGACTACACACCAGTTCCCTTATAATTCAGGCTCTTACCAGCAGTTTGGAAATTATAGGTTGACTGATAATTTTAATTTCACTTTATGGGTATTTTGGATATATTTTACTGTATGACAATAAACGTTAGTACTGGTACTTCAGGGGACCACTCTCTCTTTCAGTACAGCTTTGATAAGGACATGCCAGAAAAAATAGTGCTAGGCTTTGTAAACATGAAGGGGGTCATTTACTATACTGAAATACTCCTAAATTAGGTGTATTTCAGGCGCAGATAGCGGTGCAACAGTTAGTTGCTCCGCTATCTGTGGCTTCGCCCTGCTTACGCCAGGTCTAAAATTATGGGAGTGGCATGGGCGTAGAAGGGTCGGCAGGCCCGTCTCATTCATCATTTTCTATGCCTCTTTCCCAGTAGACTCATGCTCCTGGTTAAATATTCAGTCTGATTCCCTGACAATATTATTTGGAGACATACTATCAAGTGTATATCACCACCTACTGTCGTTATTTGTAGTTTTCTCTACACAGACCAGCAAACAGATATGTGAATCGCACCATTTACTTTTAATAGTCCGTGTGTTATGTGGGTGCAGTCTGGATAGTGACCAGACAGAAATCTGAATCCGGCCTAAGGGTACCTTAACACTAGCGTTTTTCTTTTCCGGCGCTGAGTTCTGTCCTAGGGGCTCAATACCGGAAAAGAACTGATCAGTTTTATCCTAATGCATTCTGAATGGAGAGCAATCCGTTCAGGATGCCTTCAGTTAAGTCTTTTTGACTTTTCAGGACGGAGATAATACCGCAGCATGTTGCGGTTTTATCTCCATTCAAAATTCCGGAACACTTGCCGGAATGCCAGATCCGGCATTTTTTCCCATTATCCGTGTTCCAGCAAAACAGATCCGGCACTGCGGTCTGCGCATGTTCAGACTGCAAAAAATTTGAAAAAAATAAATGCTGGATCTGTTTTTCCGGATGACACAGGAGAGACGGATCCGGCATTTCAATGCATGTGTCATACGGATCAGGATCCTGATCCGTCTGACAAATGCCATCAGTTTGCGTCCGTATTGCAGGATCCGGTCGGCAGTTCCGGCGACGGAACTGCCTGACGGAATCCTCTGCCGAAAGTGTGAAAGTACCCTAAGAAAGTGAAAAGTTTTAGTTTCATCCTTGCTTTCAGTTTAGACAGTGAGGACTCTGAAAGCACATAACCGGTGCCATGTAACAAGGTCGAAGAGACATAATAAAATAAAAATCAAACCTGTTTCCTTTTAATTCCTCATTGCAAAACATGCACAATCTCTGAAAACTTGTGTCTGATCTCTCACGCTGCTGCTGCTCCAAAATATTTTTCTGTAAAAGTCAATGATGACAAATAGAAAGTTAAAGCTATAATTGAAGCACAATCTAAAATACTAATATATATATATATCATGGATGGTCATTTCATTAGCCTTTGTATTACAACACCGATGAAGATGTATGTCCTATTTGCTGTGAATATTGACCATTATGTTTGTATAGGTGAGTCATTGTATGTAATACAGAAAGGGAGGAGAGGCCGTCTTTGGCATGATATTCTGCTTCTGTGCAACTGCAGGAGATGCTAGGACCATGAATAAACAGGGCTACCCTAACGGTAGATCTCTGGGACAAGGTAGGATTTCAGTGCAGTCAGTTACTAAAGAATCGTTACTCATGCTTTCGCAGTTTTGTAGCATGAATATGTAATGGTAAACGAATTTTCTCTGGAGGAACAAGCATATTGCATGTGGCAGCTTCACCCTCTCTGCTAAACATCTGCTGCATTTTACAAACACATGGTAAAGGGATTTAAGGTATTAATATTTACTTGGAAGCTGCAACTGAAATATTTTAAACTGAAGCACTAAATATTATGTTCTTTATGGAAAAGTGTGACAAGATATCAAAACCAGAGAGCACTCATTTAAAAAGAGCAACCCACTGCGTACTGGATTCATTAAGGAGGTAATATTACAGGTGGACAGCAGATGGAGTCATCAGAACCACTAATCTACAGTCTGACACAGGCAGACAAATGGCAGGGGTTTTTGGAGGAATATATGTCTAACATTCTGGGTAGACAACTAGGTGCGGATGTAAATCTACACACAGATGACATGAGGTATCAGCATCAAATCTATGAGACTTTGTAATACATCTTATTAGGGTTAAGTGTCACGTCCCTCCGCTTCTAGCCCAAATCTCCACAAACACTAAATATTTAATACTAGACAAGAAGTAAGAGGGAGGAGGGGGATGCTGCAGCAACTCACCGCCTATGTCTGTGCAGTCTCTCTGTGTGTGAGGGGGAGAGGAACTAAAGGAGAGACATCTCACCGGCCTCCAGTACACAGCATGTATGTACATTTACAGAAAGGGGGGAGGAAAAATACCCCATACAACATTCCTGACTACACCATATAGATCTACAGCTAAAAGGGATTGTGATTTTCATTGTAACAATAATTCTATGTGGCTTGTAATAATAAATATTTTTACCTAAAACATACTTTTAAATACCAATACAATGTAAAGGGGATAAACTATACATTGCTTTTTATTAAAGCCCCCAGATTTGTGTTGGTTTATTGAACACAGCTGATGGTACTGCTTACTAGACTGATTTGCACTGGTTTTTGTACATGACTTCATGTAGGCAAAGCTTAAAGAGTGTCTGTCAGCAGTGCTAACCTGGCAGAATTGCAGTCATTGCTAGGTAGGAGACCAGGGCAGCTGGTAAAACAAACTTTTGTACAAAGTTTTTTTTTTCCATCAGCATCACTGTGAAAGCAAAGTTTTAATCTGGTACGCACTGCTCCGGCAAGTGCCCCAAAGGCAGTCCTTGATGCTCAAACTGCTCTCGGCTTTGTGCAGTGAACTGCCCACAACCCCTTCCCTGTGCTCCGAGGGATGGCTGTAGCATCAAAGCAGGAGACCACTACAGATGTCACTTAAGAGCAGAGAGGAAAGGCTGTGAAGCAGTTCATAAAACAAAGCAGAGGGCAGCAGGGACCTCCGGCAGGGCACTTGCAGTGGCACCTGGCAGAGAAAAACTCTCACAGTTAGGCCTCATGCACACGACCATTGTTGTGTTCCATTCCGCAAAATGGGGTTCCGTTGTTCCGTTTCCGTGTCTTCCTTTATTTTTGGAGGACTACCAGACATAAAGGAATGTAAAAAAAAAGTTTAAGACAGGTTTGCCATGCAAATGATAGGAAAAAAAACGGACGCGGAGGCGCGGACGCAGATGACAATCTTGTGTTCCTCTGGGTTTTTTAGCGGTCCCATTGACTTGAATGGGTCCGTGAAAATAATAGGACAGGTTATATTTTTTTGACGGACTGGAACTACGGATCACGGACGCGGATGGCAAACGGTGCATTAGCCGAGTTTTCAACAGACCCATTGAAAATCAATGGGTCCGCAGAAAATCACGAAAAATGGCGCAACAGACACGGAATAAAACAACGGTCGTGTGCATGAGGCCTTATGCTAATAATAAAACCATACACAAAAGGTATGTCCAAACAACTTCCCATGTCTCCTGCCTATTATTGTCCCAGTTTTGCACACCTTTATACCAATAGTTTTTATCGGTGCATGTGTAAATTACTTTTCATACATGTGGTCCCAATATTCAAGCCAAATCATCAGACACTCTTGTGAAGTATTAGACTTGTAATAGAAAAGGCTATCTTTTACCACCAATTATAGGGACACCGATTAGGGAATTAGTGGTTATCCAGGATTAGAAAACACATGACCGCTTACTTCCAAAAACAGCGCCACACCTGTCCACAGGCTGTGTTTGATATTGCAGCTCAGCCCCATTCCATTTAGTAGAGATGGGCAGTATTACCACATACAGTCATGGACAGGTGTGTTTCTGATTTTGAAAGAAAGCAGCCATGCTTTTCTAATCCTGAATAAAGCTTTTAATGCAGGTTAAAGGGGAGCGTCTTATAATTTGATTACCAACTGTCGTTTTTCAACCAGCCATTTTCGATGATACGGTATTTCACAAGTGAGAAACATTAAGGCTGTACTCCAATTAGTCCGTTTTGGAGAAAATGGCTTAAGAATAAATTAATAAATAAATGTCCAAATCTCAGTGACGCTTCGCGATCTCAGCAATACCGATTACCAAAGAAATCACGAATGCATCCGGTTTTAAAATTACAGAGCCCTCTAATTCACACAAAGAGTTAAAACTCTCTCAACCCAGAAGTTAATTCGCCTTCACAGCTCCAAAAGATTCTTCCTGGCCCTAGGAGAAACCCCTGCCAGGTTAAGTATCCATCAATCTAATATTATATTGACAAAACCCCATATAAATGCCATCTCTCTAATCTGAACGGCCCCAGCACAGCAGGGGTCTTAACACCCTTAAACCTGGTCAGAAACTTCAAGAGAGAATGACCGATCCTTATCGCGCAGCTGGTTGGTACAAGAAGGGAGAGATGACATTAAAATCACCTCCAATCCATAGATTGCATATTTTCCCCATATTTTCTTCATATTTCATGGGTTAGGAAAATACGGAATGAACAATCTCTTCAGAAAGTGTTGGGGTTATTCTAACACACCTTCCAGGAAATCCGCAAGCCAATCGGAGATTCCCGTTTAGAGATATAAAGGTTCTCAGGCACACGGTACTGTCTTCCAGTCATATTTGTTATCAGATGATTCGTAAAGTTCTACTGATTATAAATATGAATTCTATTTCTTAATTTGAACTACAGGTACAGAGAAACTGGCAAAGCAAGGATTCTGCCAGATTTTCTCTCTTTGGGGCAAGAATTGCCCCCTGTTCCAATTACCCTAGACTGGACTTGTACATGTCATAGCCACTCCCAGCTCCAGAGTGGGTAAAACACAGTGACCCACTCACGTCCTGGTCCTTCATGTACCATCTGAAGTCGAATAACATCACGACCGCCCGCAGGACATGGGCACCCCGCCATCATGGATTATTCCTTACAAAGACTTTATCTTTTACTGGACTCAACCACGGTAATTCTGAACTTACAGACATTCTATTCCCTTCCACCTCTTACCTATTTCTATCCAACCAATCTGTTGGACTGGCAGGTATATTTACCTGTCAGTTTTAATGTATATTTCTGTGTGTAGTTTTTATAATAAAACTAACTATTTAATTGTTCCAGTTTTGCCCTTGTTACTTGATTATCTGGTCTATGCTAAGAACTCTGTCCTCAGAAGAGACATACTACCGCATTGTCTTATTTTTATAAATTGGTAATTGGTTAGTTAGGTTCCAAATAACCGTTTCTTCCCTTTAGGATTAGCTAGCCGAGGTCTCTTCGCCCCAATTCAATACGAAGAGTGGTGGCAGCAAATTAAGTTGGTTTCTCGCGCAAAATCAATAATAGTACATACAATCGCGATTGTATCATGTATGGGCACACCAACCAATCTTAAACATTTACTGTGCTCACAGTGGATTCGCTTACAGAAGTCTCTAGTGGACGAGACCTGTATGGCAACTGTGGCATAGTACGACGGGATTGGCGGGTGGTTGTCACAATCTCTATGAGTAAAATGTGTCCAAATTGGGAATCACTTCAACTTCTCCTCTCCGAGGTTGAAAATGAACTGCAGAACCACAGACTCTTTTTACCCACTTCCAAGCTGATTGTCAGTTGATCAATGACAATGCGGAGGGAGAAATGTACTAGGAATTTCCTACAAACACACAGTAGCGATGCACCCAATTGCCATCACTATTTTGCTGCTTGTCATTAATATTAGCAAAAAAAAAGGCAGGAAATACAGTATATTTAACAGAACTACGTCATATGTAGTTAAACCTTTAAAAGGGTGTCAGCTCCACATGATATATTAGGTGTTAACATAGTAACATAGTACATAAGGCCGAAAAAAGACATTTGTCCATCCAGTTCGGCCTCTTATCCTGCAAGTTGATCCAGAGGAAGGCAAAAAAAAACCCTGTGGAGGTAGAAGCCAATTTTTCCCACTTTAGGGGAATAAAAAAATTCCTTCCCGACTCCAATCCAGTTGAAAGAAGGACAGATGATACGAGCACACTGATACGCTGATTGTTTTCAGTGATGTGTAGTACCTTCCATGCTAGAGAACTAATCCAACTAATAAATCTTATATAGCAAGATTTATTGTATTTACTGTATCATTTACCCAGCAAATATACTCTTGGGTGCGTTGTGCTGGTATATGCCCATACACACTTTACATATTTAGCTCTACTACCTGAATAGATGCTCATCTAATATCCATGAGAAGCATATGCAAGGCAAATCTTAGTACATTGATATTCAGGGCCTATCCTGAGGATTTCCCAGTCTATGTTCTTACTGTAGCTGGTGCTATGGGGGAAATTTTCAACTGGGAATTTCCCCATGTCCGCATCTACTGCTTCAGAAGAGGACTCTGGCTGGTATTAATCATCTGCTGGAATGATGTAGGGAGAGCGTGGAATGTCTTGGAGTTGGGACAGTCTCTGATCTGGAGGAGTTCTTTTTAACAATGGGATGAATGTGTCACCAATCACAGGTGGTGGTCTGCAAAAATGTTGCTGCACATCCCCATGTAGGGCACAAGGTAGAGTCTGGTAGAGCCAGTTTAAATGTAATGCGAACAAAAATTGGCTCGAACGCTGCGTCCCTGAGGGCAATTTCAGGTGTGGACACTGCTCCATTTGTGAACAGATGCGGAGAGGTGCACATTTAAAAATCGGAACCATAAAACACAGAGTGAGGGACTTCATTAATTGTAGGTCCACCTTTGTAGTTTATGCTCTTTTCTGCCCCTGCGGCCAATTTTATATTGGAAAAACTTTCAGACCCCTTTTCGTTCGTTTCAGAGAGCAAAAGTATAGCCTTAAAACAGAAATTGGAGCCACTAGATTAATCCAACATATGAAAGAATCGCACCAAAACCGCGAGGACCTCCTACAGATTGCAGGTCTAGAAATAGTGAAATCTCAGCAGAGCACCACCGTATCCATTTGCTGAATCGCATTACCTGTGTCTCCCTTGCAATCCTGCATGCTGGTCAGGTGTAGCAGTGCCGGCAGCGCTTTCTCCTCTTGATTGTTTTAGGCTAGGTCTACACGACGACATTTGTCGCGCGACAAATAGGGCGCAACATATATCGCGCAACATTTTGTTGCACTAATGTCGCACGACAATTTTTATAATGGCAGTCTGAGGTGTCGCACTGCAACATGCGACATGCTGCGACTGCGACGCAACAGTCGCAGAAAAATCCATCTCGATGGATTTTCCGCGACTGTTGCATCGCAGTATGTTGCATGTTGCAGTGCGACACCATAGACTGCCATTATAAAAATTGTCGCGCGACATTGGTGCGACAAATGTCGTCGTGTAGACCTAGCCTTAGAGTCTGGTATTATCTCCCTCTCTTCTATGGTAATAATATTCCCTGGTGAAAATAGGCCCCCACTTGTAACCCACAATTTGTAGCTATTTACTGCATTTCAGTAAAAACACATTTCAGAAAAATATAGATTGCTTTAGCATATCACTTTTCCTCCTAGCAGTTAAATGTTCTTGCTGACTGCACAAAAATTGAGGCCATCATAGACGAGACTGCATCCACTATCCTGACACTGGAAACAGCGGCATTTTAATGAAGAGCTAGCATACAGTATATCTGGAAAAGAGACTGGTTGTTGAAATCAGGATCTGAAGCCAAGGTATGAGATGCAAATACAGCGAGGACTGAAGGTTTTACTGCTGACGACACTGTGCAGGCTACTATAGTTAAAAATATCAGCAGGATGTGGACTCAGAAAAATATGAAGCATTTCCTGGAATTACATAGCAGCGATGCACCCACTTATTTAAGAGAAACTCACGTATATTTAAGCTACACGTACTTCAGAAGTAATGAGGTAGCTCTGTCTGACTATCCATTAAAAACAGCCTAAAGTGCTATTACCAACTAAATATTAGGAGTAAGTAATAATCACATTGTAAAACGTAATTCTACAAGGTACAGGGGCGGATTGGCCATAGACCTTACAGGGAAATTTCCCGGTGGAACGATGTCCAGGGTGCCGCCTGAGCCCTCCTCACAGACGGCCAGTGGAAGTTTTTGGGGATGTATTTTTTAAGCTCCTGGCAGTATTTTGTGATGGACTGTGGTATTTGGCTCTTTTGGGGTGGTATAATGTGCCATAATACGGTATTGCTGGCCCTGCCTTCCATCAGTTTGGACCCAACTCAAAAACGGGGCCACTTTTGGTATTTTTTCCAGGGCCACATTAAGTTCCCAGTGCTCCCCTGACAAGGTATACAGTATCCAAATTATGCTTTAAAGTTCATGTAGTATTCTTTATAATTTCATCAGAAGATAAATGAGGACACTTCTAGATATAACTTTTGAAGTCACCCCATTTATTTTACTTTCTATCCTGGCTCTTAAAGGGCTTGTCATACTGTCATCCTAAATTCTACTAATGTAATATTATACTAGCAGATAACATCTTTCCCTTACAGCAGTAACCTGGCAATGGATATATGCGTTTTATCTCTCTGTCCTGAACGCTAAAGATGGACGATATTTTTAATTTTTATTTTTCTACATTCATTTTCAACTGTAAAGTACTGCTGAAATAAAAAAGAATAATAGACAAAAAATCTTAAACTGTTTTCTATGAATACTGAAACATGCACGGTGTGAGGAATATGGATTAATATTTACTGTCAGCCATGTTCCCACACCAACCATCTGCTGAAAGTTAGCAGAGGTAGTGAGCTTCAAAGCCAGCCAGATGGCAGAGAACCTCTAGCAGTCCACCTTTGTTTACATTTCTCACCTCCATTCAGCCATACAGGAACCCAGCTAATGGAACAGGAAAAACTTCCCTGCAGTGGATCTAGGCCATTCCCCAGTCCAATTAACATTATCAGACATCATGGAACCGGCGGTTCATAAGGAATTATAAATCGCCCGCCCATCACAGGCATAAACCCGATACATATTTGTGTCCCTCTGGCCACGATGAACAGGCCTGTGGTCGTAATTTGGTGGTGGGAGGCCAGGGAGGGGAGATATACATATCCCCCCCCACAGAAACCAACTAACGGTACCATGCTTGGACTCTACTGGTAGCTGGAACCCAGGCGGATCCATTGGTCCCAGAACCACCTGCCTGCAACATTCTGGTCTGGAGCTATGGACCATTAATGGGTTTTGTGGGTCCTTGGCAGCCAGCCCCAGAAGAAGAGGAGTGGACCCTTCCCAGAGGCTGGGAGGGGAGTGGCCGGCTACAGGTTTAAAAAGCCCATGCAAGCCAGCGGGCGGCGTCTTTCTCTGAAGGGAGGTCACATCGTGCCATGTGTTTAGAGGGACCTGCAACTAGCTGACATCACTGCTTACCATGTGACCACAGCTAAGAACTCATCACAACCCAAAGGACTCCTATACCTGGTAAACTGACTTTTGTTCTGCTTAACCCTGTTTGTACCACGCCATCTGTATTTGTAACCTCAGACCACTGTATATATTATTTGTGTGTATATTGTGTTAATTCTAGTGCGCCCTTAAGGCAATTAAATATATAATTTAATCTTGTGCTGTCCTTGTATCTCAATCACAAATCCCCACGTCCATGTTTCGGCCTAGTTATACGCTACCGCGGGTTGGTTTCTTACCCTATATAATCCCGCTAGCGGACCGGGCTTATATCAAACAAGAAACTGGTGGCAGTCTTCGCAGGCTGAGAACGCGCTGTTTCACTGGGTCAGTGAAAAGGCTCTCTCAGCTTGTTGCCTCTCTGTGCCCGTGTGGACAGGAGGAGTCTGTGAAAACTATACCAAGACTGACCTTATCCGCTCCTCCAGGAGGGCGTAACGTCACGGCTTGGTAACCAGTGACCATACCGTATCTCGCTGGCTCTACGTAGTTGACGTCCGACACCAGTCGGGGTACGGTATTCGTCACACACGGTTTGCAAAAAAACCAAACACCAAATACACAAAAATGTAGGGATGAGCGAACTTGTGTTTTCAATTTTGGCGTACAAGGTTCGGGATATCTAAGAATTCTGTTCTTATGGTCCGTAGTAGCAGAATCCATAACGGAATTCTTAGATAACCCGAACCTTGTACGCCGAACTTGAAAACACAAGTTCGCTCAACATTACACACATGCTAAAACACACTATTTGTTAGTAGGTAAAGGATGCATTTTTATTTTTTAGCGTGCATGCGCGGCCGCCCTCCATTCATTCCTATGGGAGCGCAGAAAATAGCCGAGTGCTGGCTATATCCGTCAGCGCCATAGAAGTGAATGGAGCAGTGGCTGCGCTTGCTCGGTGCGCCTCTCATTCTTTTGAACGGGACGCTCGGCTATTTTCAGCCCTCCCATGGAAATGAATGGAGGGTGGCCGCCCATGCGCGGTGCTCCCTCCGGGACTTTGCCGGCTCCGTGCTAAGTATAGTTGATATGCCCTCACTGTCTGAGATGGTACAACCACTTTAAGGAGGCTCCAGAAACATCCAAATTGTCACAAAATTTTGCGATGGCATATGCCAAATTTTGAAACTTTTAAGATGGATATATTATGAAAGTATGACCAATTTAGTGGAAAACAGCTACAGTGCACTCGGAAAGTCTTCAGACACTTTCACTTTTTGTTATGTCATAGACCCCATTATTCTGTACTCACTACTCTATAGTGAGAAAGTGTCTGAGAAAGTGAAAACAGAATTTTATTTTAGAAGTTTTCAAATGTATTAAAAAGGAAAAACTAAAATCTTGCATGGACTTACCCTTTGCTATAACACCTGAAATTTAGCTTGGAGGCCTCCCATTTCTCTTGATCGTCTCAGAGATGTTTGTACACCTTGATGGGAGACCACCTGTGGTAAATCCAGTTCACTGGACATGATTTGGAAAGACACGCATCTTTGTGTGTATAAGGTCTCAGAGCTGACAATGCATATTTCAGCAAAAACAAAGTCATGAGGAGGAAAGAACTGCCTGTAGAGCTCAGAGACAGGATTGTGTTCAGGTACAGATCTGGAGAAGGGTATGAAAAATATATGCTCCAGTGAAAGTTCCCAAGAGCACAGTGGCCACCATAATTCTTAAATGGAAGAAGTTTGAAACAACCAGGACTCTTCCTAGAGCTAGCAGCTCCACCAAGTTAGGCTACTTTCACACTAGCGGCACGGACCTCCGGCAGGCTGTTCCGTCGGGTGAACAGCCTGTCGGATCCGTCCTGCCGCTAGTGACCGTGTGCCCCCGGACTGCCGCTCCGTCCCCACTGACTATAATAGGGGTGGGGGCGGAGTTCTGGCGGAGGCACAGCAGCGCACAGCGAGAGGCTGCCGGAATAAAACGACGACATGTCTGACATTTATTCCGGCAGCCTCTCGCCGTGCCTCCACTGGAACTCCGCACCGTCCCCATTATAGTCAATAGGGACGGAGCGGCAGTCCAGGGGCACGCGGTCACTAGCGGCAGGACAAATCCGTCAGGCTGTTCACCCGACGGAACAGCCTGCCAGAGGTCTGTGCCGCTAGTGTGAAAGTAGCCTTAAGTAATTAGTGGAAAAAGGCCCTGGTAAGAGAGGTGACCATGAACTGAATGGTCACTCTGGCTGAGCTCCAAAGATCCTTTGTGCAGATGGGAGAAAGTTCCAGAAGGTTAACATCACTGCAGCTCTCCAGCAATCTGGGCTTTATGGCACAGTGGCCAAAAAGAAGCCTCTCCTTAGTAAAGTCTGCAAGAAAGCACCTAAAGGACTCTCAGACTATGAGAAACAAAGTTCTGGTCTGATGAAACCAAGACTGAATATTTTTGAGGAAACTAGGCACTGCCCAATACAATACCTGCAGAATTATGCTGTGGGGGTGCTTTTCAGTTGTTGTGATAGGGAGACTGGTCAAAGTTGAAGGAAAGCTCAATGGAGCAAAGTGGAAAGATATTCTTAATGAAAACCTGATCCAGTGTGCTCTGGACCTCTGACTGGGCTGAAGGTTTACATTCAAACAAAATAATCATCCTAAACCAGTGTTTCTCAAATAGGGGGGGCTCCAGGCTCCGTGAAGGGGGGCTCGTTCAGGGCCGGCCTTTGGGGTGTGCGAATTTCTTCTGTATAATGCCGGCAGGCAGGCCGGGCGGCCGGCGCGTCCCTCAGTGATGTCACATGTCTGCGCCGCCTGCTTTATGAATGAAGCAGGCGACGCAGACAAGTGACATCACTGAGGGACGCGCCGGCCGCCCGGCCCGCCTGCCGGCATTATACAGAAGATATACGGTACTATTAGGAGTGAGGGGGGCATGTTTAATAACTTTAAACGGCAGCGGCGGGCACACGGAATCGGTGGATGGCACAGTTAAGGGGTGGGGGTCTGTGGATGGCACTGTTATGGGCTGGGGGGGGCACTGTGGATGGCACTGTTATGGGGTGGGGGGTCTGTGGATGGCACATATATAACAGTGCCAGCCACAGATCCCCCTGTAACAGTTCCAGCCACAGATCCCCCCCATAAGTGTCCATCATCCACAGATCCCACCATAAGTGTCCGTCATCCACAGATCCCCCCCATAAGTGTCCGTCATCCACAGATCCCCCCCATAAGTGTCCGTCATCCACAGATCCCCCCATAAGTGTCCGTCATCCACAGATCCCCCCTTAAGTGTCCGTCATCCACAGATCCCCCCATAAGTGTGTGTCCGATCCACATTTCTTTCTTTTTTTTATTCTCTTATACGTTAATAAGGATAGTGTTATGCAGAAGTGTACTTATAACAATTTTATAGACAAATGATACTATTTACAGTCGCGCGGGGGGCGCAAAATGTTTTCTTCTTCCTAGGGGGGGCATGACAGAAAATAATTGAGAAGCACTGCCCTAAACACACAGCTAAGACAGCACAGGAGTGGCTTTGGGAGAACTCTCTGAATGTCCTAGAGTAGGCCAGCCAGAGCCCTGACTTGAACCCAACAGATCGCTGGAGAGACTGAAAATGACTATCCACGATGGTCCCCATTCAACCTGGCAGAATTTGTGAGGATTTGCAGAGAAGAATGGCAGACAATCCCCAAATCCATGTGAGCAAACCTTGTAGCATCATACCCAAGAAGACTAGAGGCTATAATCACTGCCAAAGATGCTTCAACTAAGTACTGAGTAAAGGGTCTGAATACTTATGTCAATACAAGATTTTAGTTTTTTTCCTTTTCAATAAATTAGCAAAGATTTCATCCATTCTGTTTTCACTTTGACATTATGGGGTAGTGAGTGTAGAATGATGGGAGAAAATGTGACCTTTTTTTATTTGAGTCCAACATAACAAAATGTAAAAAAAAAAAAGCAAAATGGTCAGAAGGCTTTCCGAATATGCTCTATATACATACAACTAAAAACATAGATTGAGAGCAAAAGAAAATCAGGCTGCTTGTACCATCATTCCCCGTACATTACTAAAAGCTCTCCTACTAGATTATTTACCAGTCTTTCTTGCTGGAGTTCTTCCCTTAGAATTCGGTCTTCTGGTAAAACATCACACAACAGGAAGTAGTTTTCTTGCTGGTCTACAAATGAAGAAATATAATCATTGTTTAAAAGCCAAATTAATGTAGCTCAACAATGATAGCTGAACGGACAATGTGCTCCATGGTCTTTTGGCTTGCAGATCTTTACATTTCTGAGGATCTCTGGAGTAATGATGAGGGTGCCCTCATTGACTTTAATGGATAATAGTGTGCATAAACATCATAGTTTAAATAGATGAGTTGATAGATGAAGGGCTGAATGGTCAAGAGCTTTCTAGTAACTCAGACTAACCAATGTTAAATGTAAATAAGTAAAATTCTGTAATGCATCTTAAAAGAGAAAGTGGCATCTTCGCCAACTTCCACCAGCCCAGCGACCGTCCACTTACATCTTCGCCACCTTCCACCAGCCCAGCGACCTTCCACTTACATCTTCGCCACCTTCCACCAGCCCAGCGACCTTCCACTTACATCTTCGCCACCTTCCACCAGCCCAACGACCTTCCACTTACATCTTGGCCACCTTCCACCAGCCCAGCGACCTTCCATTTACATCTTGGCCACCTTCCACCAGCCCAGCGACCTTCCACTTACATCTTCGCCACCTTCCACCAGCCCAACGACCTTCCACTTACATTTTGGCCACCTTCCACCAGCCCAGCGACCTTCCACTTACATCTTCGCCACCTTCCACCAGCCCAACGACCTTCCACTTACATCTTGGCCACCTTCCACCAGCCCAGCGACCTTCCACTTACATCTTCGCCACCTTCCACCAGCCCAGCGACCTTCCACTTACATCTTCGCCACCTTCCACCAGCCCAGCGACCTTCCACTTACCTGCAAGTTTCTCTGTAAATGCTCAGCCATCAAAAGGATTGTCTTCCGTAACACAGAGGAGAGATAGAGAAGGTTGGAGGGGGATTCTACTGCAGACTGCCTCACTGTGTATGAAATGCAAGCTATGTATGTGAGGAGAACGGGCTGCGCCTCATTCACATCAGGGGTGCCTTACAAGTGAAGCCAGCTCACAGTTTGATGAACACTACCTCAGACGATTGCTTGAAATCACTATTCAAAATGCAAACTGAACAGCTAACACAAAACCAACACAAGTGGCGCACCAGTAGTCTCCCCTTAGGCACCATATCTTTCAGTATGCTTTATGGCAGACAACTCCCATGAATGCAAAAAGAAATCTACAGTACCTCACACATCTCTAGATCCCCTGCTGCACTTTACACACAACAAACTAAACCTCAGCCACAGCTTCCTTTCCCCTTCACCACAGGCCCCATAGTAATTACAAGGTCTGGCTCTATAGTAGCTATGTCATCTCTCAAAACGAAGAAGAGCTAAGTGTAACTCTTTTAGGCTCTGTGGAGCTCAAAGTATGGCGTGTGTGCCATAAAAAGCGCCCGCCTATACATCAGAGATATCCATAAACCTGTAATCACCCGATGAAGGCTAAAATGATTTTCCTAACAGTAAGCTCAAAGGGAGAGAATTATCAAGAGCGACGCAGATATCCCCTGCTCTACCGGAGATGGACCTAAATAAGGTGCATCCTCTGTGCACCTACACAGAAATGGATTTCTGGCTTCATTCGCGCCAGAAAACTGGCGTAAATGAAGATAAATTTGTCGCTGTGAGTGACCACGCCCTTCCCACTCTTGTCACACCCCCTATTTTTTTGTGACTTTTTAACGCTACTTTTCTGGTGCAGAGAGATGATAAATCTCCCCATAATGTTCATAAATTACAAATCACTTACATGCAATATAATATTAACCCTCTACAAATCCCTTGTAAGACAACATTTTCAATACAGGATTCAGTTTAGGGTTTCACATTGCAACAAGTATATAGGAGAGCTGGATGGGGTTCCAAAGTGGGAGATACTGGTAAATGGAAGAGAGAGTCTTTTATAAAGAGGCCTGAAACCCTCAGCTTGTGGGACGCCTTAGAGGTGATCTCATTTTCACTACACGTATAAATACACGTGGTCACTACAAAGAACTGCCAATTGGTTTCTATTTTCCAAGGACTTTACAAAAGGACCGGGAGACACTCATTACATGTGGAGGAAAGGTGATTTAGATATCAATACAGGAAAGGATTCGTTATAGTAATAAAACTACAAAAAGGCCCTACCCCAAGAGGTAGTAATGGCAGATACTATATCATCATTTAACCTCTTCTCCTTGTATGCATTTGGAGCCTTATTGGACATGCAATTTTTTTCATTTTTATATCATAGCATTGCAAGAGCTATATCTTTTTTTTCCGTTGATAAATCGTTTTTTGGGACAAGTTATAGTTTTTAATGGCACCATTTTAAGGTACATATAACTTAATGGTTAACTTTTATTAACTCTTTCTGGGGGGTAAGATGGGAAAAAAGAGCAACACTGCCACTGAGTTATTTTATTGTAAATTTTGCGACATTCACTTTGCGGCATAAATAACATAACATTACTCTCTCAGTCAGTATGATTACAGCAATACCATATATACATATATATATATATAATTTATTTTTAAGTTTTACTACTTTTGCACTTTTTTTTTTAAGAAAATGTTGTTGCATCACCAGACCCGTATCTTTTTTTTTTTTCTTGCTACGGAGCTGTGCGAGGGCTTGACTTATGTGGGACGACTTGTAGTTTTCATTGGGATCCTTTTGAGGAACATATAATTTTCTGGCTGCTTTTAAATTTTTTGGTGGTGAATAGGGTTGCACCGGGTATCGAATTATCAATACCCAATTGATGCTTTTGTACCGGTATCGAGTCGATACCAGGATTTGCCTTTTACCGATACTAGGCTGCGCTACGATCTGCCCCGCACCTGAGGAGTTAACTGCCGCGGATTGCAACACCTTGTCATAGAGGTCGGGTGCCCACTATGCGATTTTGCCGCCGGCACCCACCTCCTGTATTTGAAATTAAACGTTAGTTATGTTCACTGGTGCCCCCCCCCCAACATTAAAAACATTAGTGGCACAGTGTGCCCTCCACCCCCCCAACCCCAGTATTAAAAACATTGGTGGCGTGGCGCGGTGCACCCCCCCCAACCCCCCAGTATTAAAGTCATTGGTGGCAGTGGCCACAGAGTCCCCTCCCATCTCCTGATTGGTGGTGCAGTGGCAGTGTAATCCTGGGGTTTCGATCAGTTACCATGGCAGCCAGGACGCTACTGAAGTATATATATATAAGGTTCGGACCGCGCGTGTCATAAACAGACGGTATACAAACAGTTTTTTTCTTTTCTCCTTCTATAAAAAAACCGAGGGCTGCAAATGTCCTATTTGTGGATATCCTGCAACTGAAAAAACTAAAATAGTGTAAATCCGTACGGTTGTTTTGCCCTGCAGTGCACAGGTTGTACTTACACGGCACTCCACCAACAAAAAGCGTGCATGCGATATCCTCCGCGGCTAATTAGATTTTTTTTGCGGCGAAAATCCACGTTCATACACGGCCAAAACAGGGTTCAACCACGGACTTGGTTCCAGTACACACCAGATGAGTCTGCTAATATTCCCAATTTCTTTTCCTAAAAGTTTCTGTGGAAAGAAATTGGGAATATTAGCAGACTCATCTGGTGTGTACTGGAACCAAGTCCGTGGTTGAACCCTGTTTTTGGCCGTGTATGAACGTGGATCTTCGCCGCAATAAATCTAAATAGCCGCGGAGGATATCGCATGCACGCTTTTTGTTGGTGGAGTGCCGTGTAAGTACAACCTGTGCACTGCAGGGCAAAACAACCGTATCGATTTACACTATTTTAGTTTTTTCAGTTGCAGGATATCCACAAATAGGACATTTGCAGCCCTCGTTTTTTTTCTAAAAGGAGAAGGAGAAAAGAAAAAAACTGTTTGTATACCATCTGTTTATGACACGCGCGGTCCAAACCTTATATATATATATATATATATATATACTCCATGAAAGTGTGATTGACCCCACAACACTCCTCGGACCTGCAGCGCAACATTTTTGCGGACTGGTAATTAGATATCTTTCTTTTTTACAGGACGCTACTGAAGCAATGTAATCTCCCTGTGTACTATGCACAGGGCAGCAGGGAGAGTGTAAGATCCTATTTACCCTAATAGAGCTCTATTAGGGTGAATAGGAAAAGGGATTAAAAGATCCCAGGTTCTAGCCCCTAAGGCTAATAGTTATTAAATAAAAAGTTTGAAAAAAAAGTTTGAAAAACAAACAAACACCAAAATATTAAGTTTAACCACTTAAGGACCACAGGTTTATACCCCCCTAAAGACCAGGCCCTTTTTTACAAATCGGCACTACACTACTCTCACTGTTTATTGCTCGGTCATGCAATTTACCACCCAAATGAATTTTACCTCCTTTTCTTCTCACTAATAGAGCTTTCATTTGGTGGTATTTCATTGCTGCTGACATTTTTACTTTTTTTTGTTATTAATCGAAATTTAACGATTTTTTTTGCAAAAAAATGACATTTTTCACTTTCAGTTGTAAAATTTTGCAAAAAAAACGAGATCCATATATAAATTTTGCTCTAAATTTATTGTTCTACATGTCTTTGATAAAAAAAAAATGTTTGGGTAAAAAAAAAATTGTTTGGGTAAAAGTTATAGCGTTTACAAACTATGGTACAAAAATGTGAATTTCCGCTTTTTGAAGCAGCTCTGACTTTCTGAGCACCTGTCATGTTTCCTGAGGTTCTACAATGGCCAGACAGTACAAACACCCCACAAATGACCCCATTTCGGAAAGTAGACACCCTAAGGTATTCGCTGATGGGCATAGTGAGTTCATAGAACTTTTTATTTTTTGTCACAAGTTAGCGGAAAATGATGTTTTTTTTTTTTTTTTTTTTTTTTTTTTTTACCAAGTCTCATATTCCACTAACTTCTGACAAAAAAATAAAAGCTTCCATGAACTCACTATGCCCATCAGCGAATACCTTGGGATGTCTTCTTTCCAAAATGGGGTCACTTGTGGGGTAGTTATACTGCCCTGGCATTCTAGGGGCCCAAATGTGTGGTAAGGAGTTTGAAATCAAATTCTGTAAAAAATGGCTGGTGAAATCCAAAAGGTGCTCTTTGGAATGTGGGCCCCTTTGCCCACCTAGGCTGCAAAAAAGTGTCACACATGTGGTATCTCCGTATTCAGGAGAAGTTGGGGAATGTGTTTTGGGGTGTCATTTTACATATACCCATGCTGGGTGAGAGAAATATCTTGGCAAAAGACAACTTTGTATAAAAAAATGGTAAAAGTTGTCTTTTGCCAAGATATTTCTCTCACCCAGCATGAGTATATGTAAAATGACACCCCAAAACACATTCCCCAACTTCTCCTGAATACGGAGATACCACATGTGTGACACTTTTTTGCAGCCTAGGTGGGCAAAGGGGCCCATATTCCAAAGAGCACCTTTCGGATTTCACTCGTCATTTTTTACAGAATTTGATTTCAAACTCCCTACCACACATTTGGGCCCCTAGAATGCCAGGGCAGTATAACTACCCCACAAGTGACCCCATTTTGGAAAGAAGACACCCCAAGGTATTCGCTGATGGGCATAGTGAGTTCGTGGAAGTTTTTATTTTTTGTCACAAGTTAGTGGAATATGAGACTTTGTAAGAAAAAAAAAAAAAAAATAAATCATAATTTTCCACTAACTTGTGACAAAAAAATAAAAAATTCGAGGAACTCGCCATGCCCCTCACGGAATACCTTGGGGTGTCTTCTTTCCAAAATGGGGTCACTTGTGGGGTAGTTATACTGCCCTGGCATTTTCCAGGGGCCCTAATGTGTGGTAAGTAGGTAAATGACCTGTGAAATCCTAAAGGTGTTCTTTGGAATATGGGCCCCTTTGCCCACCTAGGCTGCAAAAAAGTGTCACACATGTGGTATCGCCGTATTCAGGAGAAGTTGGGGAATGTGTTTTGGGGGGGTCATTTTACATATACTCATGCTGGGTGAGAGAAATATCTTGGCAAAAGACAACTTTTCCCATTTTTTTATACAAAGTTGGCATTTGACCAAGATATTTCTCTCACCCAGCATGGGTATATGTAAAATGACACCCCAAAACACATTCCCCAACTTCTCCTGAGTACGGCGATACCAGATGTGTGACACTTTTTTTGCAGCCTAGATGCGCAAAGGTGCCCAAATTCCTTTTAGGAGGGCATTTTTAGACATTTGGATACCAGACTTCTTCTCACGCTTTGGGGCCCCTAGAATGCCAGGGCAGTATAAATACCCCACATGTGACCCCATTTTGGAAAGAAGACACCCCAAGGTATTCAATGAGGGGCATGGCGAGTTCATCGAAATTTTTTTTTTTTGGCACAAGTTAGCGGAAATTGATATTTTTTATTTTTTTCTCACAAAGTCTCCCTTTCCGCTAACTTGGGACAAAAATTTCAATCTTTCATGGACTCAATATGCCCCTCACGGAATACCTGGGGGTGTCTTCTTTCCGAAATGGGGTCACATGTGGGGTATTTATACTGCCCTGGCATTCTAGGGGCCCTAAAGCGTGAGAAGAAGTCTGGAATATAAATGTCTAAAAAATTTTACGCATTTGGATTCCGTGAGGGGTATGGTGAGATTTAATTTTTTGACACAAGTTAGTGGAATATGAGACTTTGTAAGAAAAAAATAATAATTTCCGCTAACTTGGGCCAAAAAAATATCTGAATGGAGCCTGACAGGGGGGTGATCAATGACAGGGGGGTGATCAATGACAGGGGGGGTGATCAATGACAGGGGGGGTGATCAATGACAGGGGGGGGTGATCAATGACAGGGGGGGGTGATCAATGACAGGGGGGGGTGATCAATGACAGGGGGGGGTGATCAATGACAGGGGGGGGGGGTGATCAGGGAGTCTATATGGGGTGATCACCCCCCTGTCATTGATCACCCCCCTATAAGGCTCCATTCAGATGTCCGTATGTGTTTTGCGGATCCGATCCATGTATCCGTGGATCCGTAAAAATCATATGGACATCTGAATGCAGCCTGACAGGGGGGGTGATCAATGACAGGGGGGTGATCAGGGAGTCTATATGGGGTGATCACCACAGTCATTGATCATGCCCCTGTAAGGCTCCATTCAGACGTCCGTATGCGTTTTGCGGATCCGATCCATCTATCAGTGGATCCGTAAAAATCATGCGGACGTCTGAATGGAGCTTTACAGGGGTGTGATCAATGACAGGGGGGTGATGAGGGAGTCTATATGGGGTGATCACCACAATCATTGATCACGCCCCTGTAAGGCTCCATTCAGACGTCCGTGTGCGTTTTGCGGATCCGATCCATCTATCAGTGGATCCGTAAAAATCATGCGGACGTCTGAATGGAGCTTTACAGGGGTGTGATCAATGACAGGGGGGTAATCAATGACAGGGGGGTGATCAGGGAGTCTATATGGGGTGATCACCACAGTCATTGATCACGCCCCTGTAAGGCTCCATTCAGACGTCCGTGTGCGTTTTGCGGATCCGATCCATCTATCAGTGGATCCGTAAAAATCATGCGGACGTCTGAATGGAGCTTTACAGCGGTGTGATCAATGACAGGGGGGTAATCAATGACAGGGGGGTGATCAGGGAGTCTATATGGGGTGATCAGGGGCTAATAAGGGGTAATAAGTGACGGGGGGGTTGTAGTGTAGTGTAGTGGTGCTTGGTGCTACTTTACTGAGCTACCTGTGTCCTCTGGTGGTCGATCCAAACAAAGGGGACCACCAGAGGACCAGGTAGCAGGTATATTAGACGCTGTTATCAAAACAGCGTCTAATATACCTGTTAGGGGTTAAAAAAATCACATCTCCAGCCTGCCAGCGAACGATCGCCGCTGGCAGGCTGGAGATCAACTCTCTTACCTTCCGTTCCTGTGAGCGCGCGCGCGTTCACAGGAAATCTCGGCTCATGCGAGATGACGCCTATTGGCGTTAGCGTAGCCTGGGGGAGCCGCCGCAATGACGCCTTTCGGCGTTAGCGTGGCGGCAAGCGGTTAAATCACCCCCTTTCCCAATTTTACATATAAAATATATAAACAATAAATAAACATATTACATACTGCCACCTCCGAAAAGTCCAAACTATTAAAATATAAAAAAATATCTCCTATGCGATGAACGCCGTAACAGAAAAAATAAAAATAAAAACCGCGTGATTCGCAATTTTTTAGTCACCTTGTCCCCCCAAAAAATAGGATAGGACTGTTCAATTTTGGCCCGGACGTTACATAAAATGCGGAATGCACTTGGCTTTTTTGGTGTTTTATTTTTTTCGAGTGGTATCAAATGGTATAGAGTATCGCAATACTTTTTTATGGTAACGAAATAGAATCAAAATTTGGGTATCGTGACAACCCTAGTGGTGAAAAAGCAAAAAAAAACAAAAAACGTGTGGGATAAATTATGTGAGAATTATATAGTGCGGGTTATTATGGACACGGTGATACCAAATATGTGGATGTTTTTTTTTTTTTTTGCATTTTTCCATTAAAATAAATTTTTTCAATGGAAAATGGCATCCTTCTAATAATTTCTATATTACACTGTGCTGCTTACGCAGTACAGTGTATTATACTGTCAGTGCTATACAGAAAGGCACTATCAGGCTGCACTAGAGAGACACAGCCTAATAGGGCATACATTAAGGGCAGGCTTGGGGACCTGGTGCCAAAGCCTGACAGAGGGAGCCTCCTCCCTCTAAACCACTTAGATGCCATGGTGCTATTGACTGCGGCATCTAGGGGATTTAACGCCCCAGACCATTGCTTCTGCCGCTCCAGGCCATTAGAACAGGAGCCCGGCTGTCATGCAACCAAACCACCAGAGGAAAAGGGAAAACCAGAACCTACAGAGAAAAGTTATACTAGAAAGATCTATACCTCTTCCATGTTTTCGACCCACTCCTGGTTTTGGCTTACAAATACTGACTGATTACAAATACTGATGAAAAATACTGACTAAATACAGAACATGTGGAAGTGGTCTTAGAGAGGAAAATGGAGCATTTTAAACTAGGTGAATACCTGAATACTTTTGTCCATTACAACTGTACCAACCTTCTGGTGCTTTTGAATTGGTTCTTATTACTGAACAAAAATCTGTGATTGCTTGCTCTGTAAATCTTTTCTTCCAATGTATAATATACCTAAAAAATAAACAAATGTAAATTTAAGCACTTATTAAGCACACATTTTAAGGGGTTGCCCAGAGTTAAAAGCATGACTGTCAATGTGCTGTGTCTGGTACTGCAACTCAGCTTCATTTAAAGGGGTTGTCCGGGTTCAGAGCTGAACCCGGACATACCCTTATTTTCACCCAGGGAGCACCCCTGATGTTGGCATCGGAGCATCTCATGCTCCGATGCGCTCCCTTGCCCTGTGCTAGATCGCGCAGGGCACGGGCTCTTTTGTTTACAATAACACACTGCTGGGCGAAAGCTTCCGCCTAGCAGTGTATTCGGTGACGTCACCGGCTCAGATGGGCGTGCTTTAGCGCTGCCCTAGCCGTTTTTACTGGCTAGGGTAGCGCTAAAGCCCGGCCATCAGTGCTGGTGATGTCACCGCGCTTCCTGGCAGCCCCATGAGGAGCCCGGTACGTCACCGGAACTCCTGAAAATGCCTTTGCCATGCGCGATTTAGCAAAACCAGTGTAATAGTGTGGCACTGTTCTTGGAAGAAAGTAGCCATTTTAATTTCTAGGCAAGCACAACATTACCAAACGTCCTAATTTCACACACGGGGTGCCATACAGTATTTAAAACCACACTGCCCTTTCGAATAGAAGCTTACAACACTGCAGAAATGAAATCTCCATAAAATGTTGATTTGTAAAGACGAAGCGGAGAATGAGGAGATAAAACCTGTGCTTCAGAACTTTAAAATCAGCAATGTGAATCCAACAAAACACAGCTCTGTCACTTGTCAAATGGCGTTACCCTGTGCGAAAACAAGCTGCAACACAATTGTAAGCATTTCATACACAAGGAACACATATCAGTAATAGATTGTACATTATTAGCAGTATTGGCTCTGCATTTAAACATATCTAGGTTGAGAAAACAAGTTTGATTCCTCCTCTCCTCGTGCTGTGATCGCCTTCACCGACCCCTGTTGCAGAAAACTTTCGTTTTTTCCATAATTTTTTTTTATTGTTGCCACCTTAAAAGAGCCATAACCTTTTTATTTTTCCATATAGCTGTATGAGGACTTGTTTTTCTGTGGGACAAGTTGTATTTTTAAAGGCACCATTTTAAAGGGGTATTCAGGTTACAAGTTATCCCTTTTACATTGGACCTCTGGGACCCCACCAGTCAAGAGAATATGGGTCCTATGTGCTCCACTTGAATGCAGCACCAGTTGAGAATGTGCACAGCTGCTTCATTCAAACTCTATGGGACTGCTGAGAAACAGCCGAGCACTGCACTTGGCTATCTGCAGTCACATAGAGATGAATGGCGAAGCATATGCTCAACCACTACTCCATTCATATTGGGGTCACAGGACCCCTGTTCTCATGACCTGATCTAACAGTTATCCATAATCCAGTGTTGCCATATTCTGGGATCCATCGCTTTTTTTTTTATTTTACTGTCAATAGAGATGTGGGTTTTAATTTTTTTATCGGGTGACGTGTAATTTTTATTAGTACATTTTGGGGTACACATTTTTAGGAGGTGAGGTGACAAAAAAAATAAAAATTCTGAGTAATTCTGGCTTTGTGTTGTTTTTTTTTTAATGGTATTCATGGTACAGTGAGCATAAATGACATGACATTAATTCCAACTGTAATCTATGGGAAAACAAAGCAGTAATTATAACTGCAGCACCACCACAGGAGAAATGCTGTCTGTAGTGCAGTGTAAATGCAGTGTTAGTGCTCATTCACACGACCGTAGGCTGTCCACGCCCGTATTGCGGACCCACTGAATTGAATGGCTCAGCAATCCGCAAGATACACCATGGTGCGGAGGAGCCCACGCATGCACTACGAAGCGCTTCCATGGGCCTTTGGATCCGTACCTCAGCACTGCAATAGACAGGACATGTCCTATCTTTTGCCTTATATTGAGGATTGTGGACCAATTCAAGTCAATGGGTCCGTGCTGCAATACAGGATTCACAAATCACTGACAAAAGGAACGTTGTATGGGATTGCCTAAAATCAATCTTTATTAGAACTCTCTAAAATTAGATGGGAAGGACACAATCTACCTAAATTAAAACCCTCCTAGTTGATAAACATCTGTCCACACCACCTCCAGCGACAAAACCCCAGACAGACAGCCGGTGTGCCTGGAGCACACGTATCACCGCGCGCACAGTCGCAATGGTGTGGACACGAATCAACTAGGAGGACCACGTGAGTGTGTCTACTCGACAGGGAGTGTAGTAACCAGCAAATGCACCCAATCCTAATGTAGTCCAAAGCAGTGTATGACTGCTCCTGTGCTATCTCCACAACAGGTGTCTCACAGTGGTGTATGCGGCGTTGGTGCCATTAATCAGTTACCCGGCAACTTGGTACACAAACCTATTCACCCTATTGCCCTGGGTCTAAACACCCGTTGATAAAAATCTGCCCACACTCAACAGTTAGCTGGACACAGCTACTGTGTTATGAGCAGCTGGGACTGACTAGGCTGTCTCTATTCCTTAATTTGCCCCCACTAGCTGCTCGACGCGTTTCACCATCTCTGGCTCGTCAGGAGCAAAGTGTATGGGGGTGGACAAACAACATAGAGGCCGCCAGCCTCACGTCCTGAGGCTGCGACAACAACACTGGAATGGCCGTACGTGGCCGCAAACACGCGCAGGTTAAAAGGAGGAGGACCCTCCCCTCCACAGGATCGAGTCCCCAGAACGGCCCAATGGAGGGGCTAGAAGCGCGGCTGCGCCGCAGTTCAACCCCACCCCTCCCGCCGGCCAACTCACTGGAGAGATCGCATGGGGAGTGTCAAAACACTCCTACTGATTACAAGGGACCAATCAGCGGTTTCTTTTAAGAGACAAGACAAGTCTTGTAGCTGCAAAGCATCTGAGTGAAAGGGTTCATCATGAGTATGTTGAAGATGGCACGTATACAAATGACATGAGATATAAGTTGCCAAACATCCTGGCAGCATAGCCGGATACCCTAAGTATATACACTCACCTAAAGAATTATTAGGAACACCTGTTCTATTTCGCATTAATGCAATTATCTAGTCAACCAATCACATGGTAGTTGCTTCAATGCATTTAGGGGTGTGGTCCTGGTCAAGACAATCTCCTGAACGCCAAACTGAATGTCAGAATGGGAAAGAAAGGTGATTTAAGCAATTTTGAGCGTGGCATGGTTGTTGGTGCCAGACGGGCCGGTCTGAGTATTTCACAATCTGCTCAGTTACTGGGATTTTCACGCACAACCATTTCTAGGGTTTACAAAGAATGGTGTGAAAAGGGAAAAACATCCAGTATGCGGCAGTCCTGTGGGCAAAAATGCCTTGTGGATGCTAGAGGTCAGAGGAGAATGGGCCGACTGATTCAAGCTGATAGAAGAGCAACGTTGACTGAAATAACCACTCGTTACAACCGAGGTATGCAGCAAAGCATTTGTGAAGCCACAACACGCACAACCTTGAGGCGGATGGGCTACAACAGCAGAAGACCCCACCGGGTACCACTCATCTCCACTACAAATAGGAAAAAGAGGCTACAATTTGCACGAGCTCACCAAAATTGGACTGTTGAAGACTGGAAAAATGTTGCCTGGTCTGATGAGTCTCGATTTCTGTTGAGACATTCAAATGGTAGAGTCCGAATTTGGCGTAAACAGAATGAGAACGTGTATCCATCCTCTGATGGCTACTTCCAGCAGGATAATGCACCATGTCATAAAGCTCGAATCATTTCAAATTGGTTTCTTGAACATGACAATGAGTTCACTGTACTAAAATGGCCCCCTCAGTCACCAGATCTCAACCCAATAGAGCATCTTTGGGATGTGGTGGAACGGGAGCTTCGTGCCCTGGATGCGCATCCCTCAAATCTCCATCAACTGCAAGATGCTATCCTATCAATATGGGCCAACATTTCTAAAGAATGCTATCAGCACCTTGTTGAATCAATGCCACGTAGAATTAAGGCAGTTCTGAAGGCAAAAGGGGGTCCAACACCGTATTAGTATGGTGTTCCTAATAATTCTTTAGGTGAGTGTATATTGGATGCTTACATGAGAGCGTAACATCCGCTCAATGAATTGACACATATCGACATAACAGAATATCCTGAGTGTATGTATAAGATTATTACATGAGACCGCCCCATAAAATGACACATGTCAAGGACCTCTATATATAGGGACCCCCGAGAAAACCAGGAGGTACCATATAGACACTTACGGTGAAGAAGGGAGCATAGACACCTATGTCATATACAAAACAGGGATGTCGTGACTCCGAGTATGGAGTCAAGTGGCTCATAAAGACTGCATTGGAGTAAGCAGAAAACAAAGTTGTACCACATGGACCCCTCCAATAAAGAAGGGAGCATGGAAGTCCATGTGAATAAATCACTAAAGGAATATGGCGACTCCAGATGTAGAGTTACCAGCTCACAAGGGCTACACTAGAGAAAGCAGACAAAGGAGTTGTATTAATTGAGGCCCACTGCACTTCTTTTTGCAATAGCCTCTCATCAAAGTCCCCCCCTCTAGGAGACCTTCTGACCACCTCCACCCCTTGAAATTTGACCACATCCACATCATTATTATGTAACATGGAGACGTGCCTTGCAATTGGGGTATTTCACCTTTACGAATATCGTTAAGATGTTCCCCAACTCTTCTGCGGAATTCACGCAACGTTTTCCCCACATACTGTTTGCCACATCTACATGTGGCCAAGTAAACAACCCCATTCGTTCTGCAGTTGATAAATGATCTGATGGTAAAGTTTTTTTGAGTGACGGTGCAGGTAAATTCATTACCTAATTGAATGGCACAACACGCCACACATCCCCCGCATCGAAATGTCCCTTTGAGGTTGGTATCCAGCCATGTGGTAGTTGTGGGGGCCTGAAAGAAGCTGTGAACCAATCGATCTCTTAGGTTGCGTCCCCTGCGATACGTAATTAGAGGTTCATCCTCGATACGATGGCCTACATCGGAGTCAGATTTTAAAATGCCCCAATACCGTGTGAGGAGCTCTCTTACAGTTTAATGTGCCACATCAAATGTGGCAATGATGCGCATCTTTTGTTCTGTCTCGGATGATTTCGGTATTAATAATGTGTACCGATCCAATGCCAGGGAATGCTGATAAGCATAGGCATAGATTGCCAACGGTCGTGTGAATGAGTCCTTAGAGTTCTTTGTAGCTTCTCTTTTATCTGGTTAATAGATGTGGTTCCTAAATGGCGGACCTTCCCTATTAAATCAGTATTCCCTAATAGGATATATGATAATGTTTTTTAATCCAATCAAGCCTCTTTAATCTGTAGAGATTATTTTACAACATTCCTGTACGAACTACAAGAATTACACCAAGTCCACTCAGCCTGGCCTCACAGGTCACTTAAGGTTTTCTTCCCCCCCATCCTATTCATTAGAATAGAGCTTTTCTGTGTTCACTTCTGCAGACAGATATAGAGCTGGCAGCTGATAGCAACCAGCCCCATGCATTGGGGGGATAGGCAGAAAGCAAAATCAACGGCAAGGAAAATTTTCTAGCTGTCCGCCCGGAAGCCATGCCCTGGTTTATAAGGCTCCATTCAGACGTCCGTAACGTGTTTTGCGGATCCACGGATCTGCAAAACACGGACAGCAGCAATGTGCATTCCGTATTTTGCGGACTGCACATTGCCGGAACTAATAGAATATGCCTATTCTTGTCCGCAATTGCGGACAAGAATAAGACATGTTATATTTTTTTCGGGAACGGAATTGCGGACCCGGAAGTGCGTGTCCGCAATTCCGTATCTGGATAGCACATCATGCTGCCCCATATAAATGAATGGGTGCGCAATTCCGCTCCGCAAAATGTGGAACGAAATTGCGGACGTGTGAATGGACCCTTAAATTGAAGAAAGTGGATATACAGTTTAAAAGATACATCTGTCAGATTTTATGATCACATTGACCTGCAGAAACAATGAAGCACAATCGGCAGCAGGTCCATACCATAACTCCAACCTGCTGTGGTGTACAACATGTCCAGATTTCCTGGAGAATCTAAAACACCTACCTCCTGAAATTTGCTATTAATTTGACATCAGCAATGACCAGCTTATGCTCAATAATCATGTGTTTTAGAAGTCCATCCTTCTCTTCCCTTTCGTAAGACTGTTCACAAAAGATGCACGGCACTGAAACATCCTCCCCTTGGTCAGAGTCCACACAGAGACTTTCTGGTAATGAAAGAGATTCCAAGATGCAGTCTTTGGTATCTAAAACAAGAGTCCAGACAACATTAATGCTAATATATATATATATATATATATATATATATATACACATACACACACACACACACACAGTGCTGCCCATAATTATTCATACCCCTGGCAAATTTTGACTTAAAAGTGTCCAGTCCAAAATTATTCATACCCTTCTCAATAATCAATAGAAAAGCCTTTATTGGCTATTACAGCAATCAAACGCTTCCTATATTTGCAGACCAGCTTTTTGCATGTCTCCACAGGTATTTTTGCCCATTCATCTTTAGCAATGAGCTCCAAATCTTTCAGGTTGGAGGGTCTTCTTGCCATCACCCTGATCTTTAGCTCCCTCCACAGATTCTCAATTGGATTCAAGTCTGGAGTCTGGCTGGGCCACTCCAAAACGTTAATGTCTGCTAACCATTTCTTCACCACTTTTGCTGTGTGTCTTGGGTCATTGTCATGCTGAAATGTCCACTGGTGCCCAAGGCCAAGTTTCTCTGCAGACTGCCTAATGTTGTCGTTGAGAATCCTCATGTATTGCTCTTTTTTCATGGTGCCGTTTACTGTGATTAGGTTCCCTGGTCCATTGGCTGAAAAACACCCCCAAAGCATTAGGTTCCCACCACAATGTTTGACAGTGGGGATGGTGTTCTTTGGGTTGAAGGCTTCTCCTTTTTTACGCCAAATGAAGGAAACATCATTGTGACCAAACAATTAAAGAGGACCTTTCACCGATTATTACACTATGAACTAACTATACAGACATGTAGAGCGGCGCCCAGGGATCTCACTGCACTTACTATTATCCCTGGGCGCCGCTCCGTTCTCCTGCTATGTCCTCCGGTATCTCTGTTCCCTAAGTTATGGTAGGCGGAGTCTGCCCTTGTTCTTCTGTATCGCTGGCCAATCGCATTGCAGAGCTCACAGCCTGGGAGAAAATAACCTCCCAGGCTGTGAGCTCTGCAATGCGATTGGCCAGCGCTAGAGCAGAACAAGGGCAGACTCCGCCTACCATAACTTAGTGACTGGAATCTCCGCCTACTATAACTTAGTGAGCGGAGATACCGGAGGGCATAGCAGGAGAACGGAGCCGCGCCCGGGGATAATAGTAAGTGCAGGGAGATCCCCGGGCGCCGCTCTACATGTCTGTATAGTTAGTTCATAGTGTAATAATCGGTGAAAGGTTCTCTTTAAATTTTTGTTTCATCTGACCATAACACAGAAGACCAGAAGTCTTCTTCTTTGTCCAGATGAGCTTTTGCAAAGGCCAAGCGAGCTTTTGTGTGCCTTATCTGGAGAAGTGGCGTCCTCCTTGGTCTCCCAGCAGTCTGCAGTATGCAGTGTCCGTTGGATTGTCTACCTTGAGACATTGCCACCAACAGAGCCCAGATTCACCAGGATGGCCTTGGATTCTTTTTCACCTCTCTAACTATCCTCCTGGCCAGCACAGGTGTCACTTTTGGCTTCCGACCACGTCCTCTGAGATTTTCCACAGTGCGGAACATCTTGTATTTTTTGCTCAAATGTAAATAAAAGCTGAGAAATGTTCCCCCCCCCCCACAATAATGCCTCATGTACATCGTCTTATCATTTGGGAGACACCTATGTCATTTCCTGTCAGAAAATTACTTGCTGGTTGGATAAAAGTAACTTTAAGTCAAAATTTGCCAGGGGTATGAATAATTATGGGCAGCACTATATATATATATATATATATATATATATATATACACACACACACACACACACACACACACACATATATATATATAATGTCTGAATGTCCAAATACAGTTGAGTAGTATAAAATATCCAACATTCTTGGTCGGACAGAATCTGGTATATGTATTACAGTAAATAACATTCCTCCTCCACAGATAGTAACATGCTTGGAGAAAATTCTCTGGAGAAATGGTAGCGCAGGTCTGGGGATGGTTCTTCATTACACTGCTGATTATTAGTGCCACATTTTTTGTATGCAGTTTTATGGCAAGATTAAATAAAACAATAGCAGATATAACTACGTTTTATTACACTTTACTATGAGAAAAATCAGGGGCTAAATGGATAAAATATGCTGTATCTGAAAGTTTGGTGTGCAATTAAAAAAAAAAAAAAAAAAAAAAAAATAAGAATTAAAACAATAACATTTGATGTGAAGGAGGGGTATATACAATAGATTTTATGCTATCACAAAGCTTCAGATTTTACCTCCCGGCACAGCTACTACACAGAGAAAGGAGCTGTGCTTCCGGCTGAGAACACATGACTGGTGGGGGTCCGACACCCTGCACCTCCAACTATCTGATACTGATGACCTACCCCTGTTATAACAATATTTTAATAGCTGACTGGATACAAGAAGATCATAGTACAAAAAAAAACCTCAAAAACAATAAGCCTTTACTCCCTAGTTACCACCTATATGCTAATTGTGTGCTCCATCACATTATACACTGTTCATTTCCATGGTTATGACCACCCTGTAATCCAGCAGCGGTGGCCGTGCTTGCACAATATGGGAAAAAGCACCAGCCTCTCTGGTGGTCGGGACAGTGGGACCATATACAGGTTAGTGCTTTTTCCTATAGTGTGCAAGCGAAGCCACTACTGATGGTTTGCTAGGTGGTCGTAACCATGGAAATGAGCAGTGTATAATGTGATGGAAAAATGAATCCAGACAGCAAAAGAGGCAATATGAACAATCATTAGTAAGTGCATTGTCTTTCTCTACATGATAAATGCTATTTTTCTGAAGTGAGACAACCCTTTTAAGCCTTGCCTCAGGCACGGCTTAACAGGCAGTTTCATATGGCAGACCTGGGGGTCTTTACAAGGCCCGAGGCTGCCATAGCAACTGATCAGAGCTCAGCAAATTCACCACAAAGCTCCGATAGGAGGACAGATGGAACCCCATTCTCTTTGTTTAACTGCCCAGATGCAATGGTGACTATTGACTTATCTCCGTTCCTGGTCATAGCAGTCAAGTGAAGTGAGACGACCCCTTTAATAAGTAGCCAGTACAAATCCAATAGACTGCAATAGAGTAGTATTAAAGTCTAAGGAATAAACAATAAAAGGATTGCATGTTAAAGTCCCATAAGGGGACTAAAAAGTACAGTAGAGAAATATTTTTAAAAAAAATTAAAAAAAAATATTAGAAATTCTAATCACTACCAATCTTATATATAGAAATAAACATAATTGGCTTTGCAGCATCAAAAATTTCTGATATATGTAAACATAAAGATATTTATCTACAGCAGTGAATGCCATAAAGGAAAAAAAAATAAATGAAATAGCCAAATTACTATTTTTTATCACCTCTCCCCTCAAAAAAAATTCTATAAAAAAGTGATCAAAAAGTCGTGTGCATTCCAAAACTAAATTTTGCCCCTCAAACCCCCATGGAGGTCTTTACATGGAAATATAAAAAAAAAGTTCTCAGTGTCAGAATACGGTGATGCAAAGAGATAATGTTTTTTTTTTTCAAAGGTTAACTTTTTTGAAGTAGTAAAACTTAACAAAAACGATATAAATTTGATACTGCTCTATTTGTACTAACCTACAAAATAAGGCCAAAATGTTATTTTTAGCGCATGGTGAAAGCTGTAAAAACAAAACCCCAGAACGATTTTTCAACCCATTTTTCAATAACTCATAGCGTAAATTAAATGTTGCCATTTAAAAATGCAACTTGCGCCCCCCCCAAAAAAAAAAAAAAAAAAAAAAAAAACAAGCCTTCATTGGGCAATGTGAACAGAAAAAAAAATTAGGGCTCTTGGAAGGCGGGAAGGAGAAAATGAAAAAAACTAAAATTGGCTGGGTCCTTATACATGAACTGTTTATATAGGAGTCAGAAAGATAGTGAAGTCAGAAGGATTTGCTGTCTATATTGCCCTGATTTTCAGCCACAATGTAGATATCAATATCTTTATGTCCATTTATGTGTGCTCTGTTGTATCACTATGTGCACAGGGCAAACACAATAACTATAGCAATAGTTAAAGTATCTACAGTGTGCATGGTAACAGGTGATGTAAAGCTGCCTTCCTAGCTATGTTTAAATGTGATCCAGTGCGTGGGAGTTCTGGTTAATATGGGTTTGTTAGTATTAAGTGTTGCCATGGCAAGCCAGCAATTTGAAACATGAAGAGTAGAGAAATAAAATATATCTACAACTACATACATTTTAGCCTTAATTTTCTAAATGACCCATTATCAGGAATATAAAATGGACTGCATAATGGAGAAGATGAAAACCAGTAACTAATGTATGGCTCAATTAAAACGTACCTGACGTTTCAGGCGACTTTCAGAATAAACTGCCGTGTGTGTACATGAGAAATATCACCATATCTGAGAAGCAGCATAAGGAGGACATGATACAACAGCAATGAGCAGTGTAGCTGTGACTCCACCACTGGAGCGAGACAGAACACTTACAAGAGCTAGAAGCAGCATCTCCATCTCTGTGTTTCTGTGTCTCTGTCTCCCTCCAGCAGCTCACTCCTCCCCACTCGATAGACTTCTATCAGCAGAATGTAACCTGATCCCTCAGTAAGCTAACAAGATGGATTTTAGTTGAGTTGAGAGTGATTATTTAGTTCAAGAGGCAGGGGAGGAGAACAGGTGGTTCATAAGAGGAGAAAGAGGCATTTTTATTCAAATAATATAAATTTCAACGTCACTTGTAAAATTGATTTATGCAAAGCATGTTGATCTGTATAGTGCCATCTGCTCTTTGATTTTTTTCCTTATTTCTTTGACCTGCTCATTGAGATAGCCACATATGCTCAGTGTCATCCTTTAACTGCCTCCTGAGCTGTGATAGGGAGAGCTGAGACACTCCCCCTTAGCTGTGATAGGTAGAGCACGGACACGCCTCCTGAGCTGTGATAGGGAGAGCTGAGACACGCCCCCTTAGCTGCAGCAGAAAAGACACTCCCCTTGAGCTGTCAGCTTGATATAAATCTAGCAGAGCAATGAATAGGGAAATCTCTGGATCCATGTGAGGTACAGGGCTGGTGTTAGCTTTGTTAGAAAGAGATTATCATGTACTATATTATGTCTGATATTCATTAACCCCTTAAGGACCTAGGACGTACCGGTACGCCCTATTTCCCGAGTCCTTAAGGACCCAGGACGTACCGGTACGTCCTGACTTAAAATCTGTATTCCGGCGCCCCAGGGGTTAATTGGAACGGGATTTCGGCTGAAATCATTCAGCCGGCATCCCGTAACAATGCAGGGGGGGGTCATTTGACCCCCCCGTATCGGCGATCGCAGCAAACCGCAGGTCAATTCAGACCTGCGGTTTGCTGCGCTTTTTGCAGTTTCTGATCGCCGCGGTCCCTGACCGCGGGGATCAGAAACTTTAGAGTGGCTAAAATCATTATTTTTCACCCCCCCCCTGCACCCCTGCACGATTTTATGCCGGAGGGTGGTGCGGGGGGGGGGTGTCGCAGGCGGTGGGGGCGTTGCGGGAGGCGGGCGGTGCGGCAGGCGGGATCGCGATCCCCCGCCCGCCTCCCCATGAACGATCGTTGGCTTCTAGTGGGTATACCAGGGTGCCAGCACATTGCTGGCACCCTGGTATAAACGGCTGACATCTGTGAAGATGTCAGCCGTTTAACCCTTTCCATACCGCGGTCCGTACGGACCGCTGTATGGAAAAAGTTAACTGTCATCGGTCAGGGAGCTCCCTCCCTCTCCATCGGGGGGCTGCTGTGGCTTTGCAGCCCCCCGATGGAGAGGGAGAGAGCCCCCAGAGAGCCCCCCTCAGCCCCGTCCTTACCCTTCCCCGTCTGCGAAGTTCTGAGCAGACGGGGAAGGTTCCCATGGCAACAGGACGCCTGCTCAGGCGTCCTGCTGTCCATGGTGCTGAACAGATCTATGCTAAAAGCACAGATCTGTTCAGTGTAAGTAAAATACAGTACAGAACAATATATATTGTTCTGTACTGTATTATACAGACACCAGACCCACTGGATCTTCAAGAACCAAGTGGGTCTGGGTCACAAAAATGTAAAAAAAAGTGAAAAAAGTTAAGATAAAAAAAAAACATTTATCACTGAATAAAAATTAAAAAAATTAAATAAACTACACATATTAGGTATCGCCGCGTCCGTAACGACCTGATCTATAAAATGGTCATGTTACTTTCCCCGCACGGTGAACGCCATAAAAATAAAAAAATAAAAACTATGAGAAAATTGAAATTTTGCCCACCTTACTTCCCAAAAAAGGTAATAAAAGTGATCAAAAAAGTCGCATGTACGCCAAAATAGTACCAATCAAACCGTCATCTCATCCCGCAAAAAATGAGACCCTACTCAAGATAATCGCCCAAAAGCTGAAAAAACTATGGCTCTTAGACTATGGAGACACTAAAACATGATTTTTTTTTTTTCAAAAATGAACTCATTCTGTAAAACTTACATAAATAAAAAAAAAGTATACATATTAGGTATCGCCGCGTCCGTATCGACCGGCTCTATAAAAATATCACATGACCTAACCCCTCAGATGACCACCGTAAAAAAATAAAAATAAAAACAGTGTAAAAAAAGCCATTTTTTGCCATCTTACGTCACAAAAAGTGTAATAGCAAGCGATCAAAAAATCATATGCACCCCAAAATAGTGCCAATCAAACCGTCATCTCATCCCGCAAAAAATGAGACCCTACTCAAGATAATCGCCCAAAAACTGAAAAAACTATGGCTCTTAGAATATGGAGACACTAAAACATTTTTTTGGTTTTAAAAATGAAGTTAATGTATAAAACTTACATAAATAAAAAAAAATGTATACATATTAGGTATCGCCGCGTCCGCGACAACCTGCTCTATAAAAATACCACATAATCTAACCTGTCAGATGAATGTTGTAAATAACAAAAAAAAAAAACTAAGCCAAAAAAGCTATTTCTTGTTACCTTGCTGCACAAAAAGTGTAATATAGAGCAACCAAAAATCATATGTACCCTAAACTAGAGTTGTTGCGATACCAAATTTTTGATTCGGTTTCGATACCATGAAAAAGTATTGCGATACTCGATACCATTCGATACCACGCGAAAAAAATAAACAAAAAAAGCCACGTGCATTCCTCATTTTTAAAAATGGCGAATCGCGCAGTTTTTATTTTATTTTTTCTGTTCCGGCATTCACCACCTAGATTTTTTTTTTATATTTTAATAGTTTGGACTTTTCTGACGTGGCGATGTAATATGTTTATTTATATATTTTATATGTGAAATTGGGAAAAGGGGGGTGATTTATACTTCATATTTTAGTGTTTGTTTTTTTTTTCACTTTTTATTTAATAACTATTTCCCTCCTTAGGGGCTAGAACCTGGGATCTTTCATCCCTTTTCCTATTCACCCTGATAGATCTCTATCAGGGTGAATAGGACTCCACACTGTCCCTGCTGCTCTGTGCTTTGTGCACACAGCATCAGGGATGTTACCATGGCAACCAGGGCTTCTGTAGCGTCCTGGCTGCCATGGTAACCGATCGGAGCCCCAGGCTTACACAGCTGGGGCTCCGATCAGAAGCTGCCACTGCACCACCAATAAGGGGGAGTGGAGAGGTCCCTGTGGCCACTGCCACCAATGATTTTAATACTGGAGGGTTGAGAGGGGCCGGCGCACTGTGCCACCAATGATTTTAATGGGATGGGGGGATTGAGGGGGGGGGCACACTGCACCACCAATGATTTTACCCCTTTATACAGGAGGCGGGTACTAGCAGATCAGCGGCAGTTAACTGCCGCTGATCGCAGCTCCCTGTCAGGGGCAGGGTGCCGGCAATGCGATTCTGCTGCCGGCACCCGCCTCCTGTATGTGTTAAAGACTGACTACTGTATATGAGTCCAGACTTTCACTATTAGGCCACACAGAGCGGCGCCCAGCGATGTCTCAGCACTCACCATTTAGTCCTGGGCGCCGCTCCGTTCGCCCGCAGTGCCCCATTACTGTCTCCTCTCCTGCTCCACATGCTGCTGATTACTATCGGAGCGATGGGAGGAGACATCAGCTTCACTAGTGGGCGTTCCTTCTCCCTGGCTGTAGCGCTGTCCAATCGCAGCGCAGGGAAAAGGAACGCCCACTAGTGAAGCTGATGTCTCCTCCCATCGCTCCGATAGTAATCCTATCATTGGTGGCGCAGTGCGCCCGCCCCTCCTCCGCCCCTCTCTTCTCATTGCCGCCCCTCCTCCACCCCCTCTCTTCTCATTGCCGCCCCTCCTCCGCCTCTCTCTTCTCATTGCCGCCCCTCCTCCGCCCCTCTCTTCTCATTGGTGGCAGCGGCAGCAGCACAGGGCGGAGGGAGGACAGCTTCCTTCTCCCCGTGCTGCTGAGTGCTGAGATAACATGAGCGCGCCGATAGCAGCGCGCTCATGTTCAGAGAGTGACTAGACAGCGCAGAAGCGCAGCCCAGTATCGAAAAAACGGAAATCCTGGTATCGTATCGATACCGGGACAAAAGTATCGATTGGGTATCGAAATTTCGATACCCGCAACAACCCTACCCTAAACTAGTACCAACAAAACTGCCACCCTATCCCGTAGTTTCTAAAATGGGGTCACTTTTTTGGAGTTTCTACTCTAGGGGTGCATCAGGGGGGCTTCAAATGGGACATGGTGTAAAAAAAAACAGTCCAGCAAAACCTTCCTTCCAAAAACCGTATGGAATTCCTTTCCTTCTGCGCCCTGCCGTGTGCCCGTACAGCGGTTTACGACCACATATGGGGTGTTTCTGTAAACTACAGAATTAGGGCCATAAATATTGAGTTTTGTTTGGCTGTTAACCCTTGCTTTGTAACTGGAAAAAAAATATTAAAATGGAAAATCTGCCAAAAATGTGAAATTTTGAAATTGTGTCTCTATTTTCCATTAAATCTTGTGCAACACCTAAAGGGTTAACAAAGTTTGTAAAATCAGTTTTGAATAGCTTGAGGGGTGTAGTTTCTTAGATGGGGTCACTTTTATGGAGTTTCTACTCTAGGGGTGCATCAGGGGGGCTTCAAATGGGACATGGTGTCAAAAAACCAGTCCAGCAAAATCTGGCTTCCAGAAACCAAACCGCGCACCTTTCACTCTACGCCCTACTGTGTGCCCGTACAGTAGTTTACGGCCACATATGGGGTGTTTCTGTAAACGGCAGAGTCAGGGCAATAAAGATACAATCTTGTTTGGCTGTTAACCCTTGCTTTGTTAGTGGAAAAAATGGGTTAAAATTGAAAATTAGGCAAAAAAATGAAATTCTCAAATTTCATCCCCATTTGCCAATAACTCTTGTGCAACACCTAAAGGGTTAACGACGTATGTAAAATCAGTTTTGAATACCTTGAGGGGTGTAGTTTCTTAGATGGGGTCACTTTTAGGGAGTTTCTCCTCTTGGGGTGCATCAGGGGGCTTCAAATGGGACATGGTGTCAAAAAACCAGTCCATAAAAATCAGCCTTCCAAAAACCATATGGTGCACCTTTCATTATACGCCCCGCTGTGTGGCCGTACAGTAGTTTACGGCCACATATTGGGTGTTTCTGTAAACGGCAGAGTCAGGGCAATAAAGATACAGTCTTGTTTGGCTGTTAACCCTTGGTTTGTTAGTGGAAAAAATGGGTTAAAATGAAAAATTTGACAAAAATATGAAATTCTCAAATTTCCTCCCCATTTGCCAATAACTCTTGTGCAACACCTAAAGGGTTAACAATGTATGCAAAATCAGTTTTGAATACCTTGAGGGGTGTAGTTTCTTAGATGGGGTCATTTTTGGGTGGTTTCTATTATGTAAGCCTCGCAAAGTGACTTCAGACCTGAACTGGTCGCTAAAAATTGAGTTTTTGTAAATTTCTGAAAAATTTCAAGATTTGCTTCTAAACTTCTAAGCCTTATAACATCCCCAAAAAATAAAATATCATTCCCAAAACAATTCAAACATGAAGTAGACATATGGGGAATGTAAAGTCATCACAATTTTTTGGGGTATTACTATGTATTACAGAACTAGAGAAACTGAAACTTTGAAATTTGCTAATTTTTTTCAAATTTTTGGTAAATTAGGTATTTTTTTGTGCAAAAAAAATAATTTTTTTGACTTCATTTTACCAGTGTCATGAAGTACAATATGTGACGAAAAAACAATCTCAGAATGGCCTGGATAAGTCAAAGCGTTTTAAAGTTATGAGCACTTAAAGTGACACTGGTCAGATTTGCAAAAAATGGCCTGGTCCTTAAGGTGAAAATGAGCCCGGTCCTTAAGGGGTTAAATACATTAGTCATGGGATAACCCCTTTAACCACCTCAGCCCCTATAGCTTAAACACCCTTAATGACCAGGCCACTTTTTACACTTCTGACCTATACTACTTTCACGGTTTATTGCTCGGTCATGCAACTTACCACCCAAATAAATTTTACCTCCTTTTCTTCTCACTTAGGCTGGGTTCACACTTGAGCGTATTTGATATGTGCGTTTTTGTCGCACGTTTTTGTCCATAGTCAACGCGCGTATTACATATACCCATGCTGGGTGAGATAAATATCTTGGTCAAATGCCAACTTTGTATAAAAAAAAGGGAAAAGTTGTCTTTTGCCAAGATATTTCTCTCACCCAGCATGGGTATATGTAAAATGACACCCCAAAACACATTGCCCAACTTCTCCTGAGTACGGAGATACCACATGTGTGACACTTTTTTGCAGCCTAGGTGGGCAAAGGGGCCCACATTCCAAAGAGCACCTTTCGGATTTCACCGGCCATTTTTTACAGATTTTGATTTCAAACTACTTACCACACATTTGGGCCCCTAGAATGCCAGGGCAGTATAACTACCCCACAAGTGACCCCATTTTGGAAAAAAGAGACCCCAAGGTATTCGCTGATGGGCATAGTGAGTTCATAGAAGTTTTTATTTTTTGTCACAAGTTAGTGGAATATGAGACTTTGTAAGAAAAAAATAAAATAAAAAAATCATCATTTTCCGCTAACTTGTGACAAAAAATATAAAATTCTAGGAACTCTCCATGCCCCTCACGGAATACCTTGGGGTGTCTTCTTTCCAAAATGGGGTCACTTGTGGGGTAGTTATACTGCCCTGGCATTTTCCAGGGGCCCTAATGTGTGGCAAGTAGGTAAATGACCTGTGAAATCCTAAAGGTGCTCTTTGGAATGTGGGCCCCTTTGCCCACCTAGGCTGCAAAAAAGTGTCACACATGTGGTATCGCCGTATTCAGGAGAAGTTGGGCAATGTGTTTTGGGGTGTCTTTTTACATATACTCATGCTGGGTGAGAGAAATATCTCGGCAAAAGACAACTTTTCCCATTTTTTATACAAAGTTGGCATTTGACCAAGATATTTATCTCACCCAGCATGGGTATATGTAAAATGACACCCCAAAGCACATTGCCCAACTTCTCCTGAGTACGGCGATACCAGATGTGTGACACTTTTTTGCAGCCTAGATGCGCAAAGGGGCCCACATTGCTTTTATGAGGGCATTTTTAGACATTTGGATCCCAGACTTCTTCTCACGCTTTAGGGCCCCTAAAATGCCAGGGCAGTATAAATACCCCACATGTGACCCCATTTTGGAAAGAAGACACCCCAAGGTATTCAATGAGGGGCATGGCGAGTTCATCTAAAAAAATTTTTTTTGCCACAAGTTAGCGGAAATTGATATTTATTTATTTTTTCTCATAAAGTCTCCCTTTCCGCTAACTTGGGACAAAAATTTCAATCTTTCATGGACTCAATATGCCCCTCACGGAATACCTGGGGGTGTCTTCTTTCCGAAATGGGGTCACATGTGGGGTATTTATACTGCCCTGGCATTCTAGGGGCCCTAAAGCGCGAGAAGAAGTCTGGAATATAAATGTCTAAAAATTTTACGCATTTGGATTCCGTGAGGGGTATGGCGAGTTCATGTGAGATTTTATTTTTTGACACAAGTTAGTGGAATATGAGACTTTGTAAGAAGAAAAAAAAAAATTCCGCTAACTTGGGCCAAAAAAATCCGCAAAACACATACGGACGTCTGAATGGAGCCTTACAGGGGGGTGATCAATGACAGGGGGGTGATCAGAGAGTCTATATGGGGTGATCACCCCCCTGTCATTGATCACCCCCCTGTAAGGCTCCATTCAGACGTCCGTATGTGTTTTGCGGATCCGATCCATGTATCCGTGGATCCGTAAAAAACATATGGACATCTGAATGCAGCCTTACAGGGAGGTGATCAATGACAGGGGGGTGATCAATGACAGGGGTGTGATCAGGGAGTCTATATGGGGTGATCACCCCCCTGTCATTGATCACCCACCTATAAGGCTCCATTCAGATGTCCGTATGTGTTTTGCGGATCCGATCCATGTATCAGTGGATCCATAAAAATCATGCGGACGTCTGAATGGAGCCTTACAGGGGAGTGATCAATGACAGGGGGGTGATCAGGGAGTCTATATGGGGTGATCACCCCCGTCATTGATCACCCACCTATAAAGCTCCATTCAGACGTCCGCATGATTTTTACGGATCCGATCCATGTATCAGTGGATCCGTAAAAATCATGCGGATGTCTGAATGGAGCCTTACAGGGGAGTGATCAATGACAGGGGGCAGGGGGGTGATCAATGACAGGGGGGTGATCAGGGAGTCTATATGGGGTGATCACCCTGTCATTGATCACCCCCCTGTAAGGCTCCATTCAGACGTCCGCATGATTTTTACGGATCCGATCCATGTATCAGTGGATCCGTAAAAATCATGCGGACGTCTGAATGGAGCTTTACAGGGGAGTGATCAATGACAGGGGGGTGATCAGGGAGTCTATATGGGGTGATCACCCCGTCATTGATCACCCCCCTGTAAGGCTCCATTCAGACGTCCGCATGATTTTTACGGATCCGATCCATGTATCAGTGGATCCGTAAAAATCATGCGGACGTCTGAATGGAGCCTTACAGGGGAGTGATCAATGACAGGGGGGTGATCAGGGAGTCTATATGGGGTGATCACCCCCCTGTAAGGCTCCATTCAGACGTCCGCATTATTTTTACGGATCCGATCCATGTAACAGTGGATCCGTAAAAATCATGCGGACGTCTGAATGGAGCCTTACAGGGGAGTGATCAATGACAGGGGGGTGATCAGGGAGTCTATATGGGGTGATCACCCCGTCATTGATCACCCCCCTGTAAGGCTCCATTCAGACGTCCGCATGATTTTTACGGATCTGATCCATGTATCAGTGGATCCGTAAAAATCATGCGGACGTCTGAATGGAGCCTTACAGGGGAGTGATCAATGACAGGGGGGTGATCAGGGAGTCTATATGGGGTGATCACCCCCGTCATTGATGTCCCCCTTGTAAGGCTCAATTCAGACGTCCGCATGATTTTTACGGATCCGATCCATGTATCAGTGGATCCGTAAAAATCATGCGGACGTCTGAATGGAGCCTTACAGGGGAGTGATCAATGAAAGGGGGGTGATCAATGACAGGGGGGTGATCAGGGAGTCTATATGGGGTGATTAGTGGTTCATGAGGGGTTAATAAGTGACAGGGGGGGGTGTAGTGTATTGGTGTTTGGTGCTACTTTACTGAGCTACCTGTGTCCTCTGGTGGTCGATCCAAGCAAAAGGGACCACCAGAGGACCAGGTAGCAGGTATATTAGACGCTGTTATCAAAACAGCGTCTAATATACCTGTTAGGGGTTAAAAAAATCGCATCTCCAGCCTGCCAGCGAACGATCGCCGCTGGCAGGCTGGAGATCCACTCTCTTACCTTCCGTTCCTGTGAACTCGCGCGCCTGTGTGCGCGCGTTCACAGGAAATCTCGCGTCTCGCGAGATGACGCATATATGCGTGACTCTGCGCAGGGCTGCCGCCTCCGGAACGCGATCCTGCGTTAGGCGGTCCGGAGGCGGTTAAGGCACCAGCAAAGTGAATGAGCTTTCAGCAATTCTCAATCGGATGTGGTGGACACTGGCCTGTTTCAAATTTGCAACATATCAATTTGTACTGTGGATTTCCTCCTTCCCGTGCATCTAATCTGCAGCTTTTCTGAAACAAAAGAATGCATTATTTGGTGCGGTTTTTTTCCTTCTGCAGATTAGAAGCAGACATGCTGCAGATATTCTGCTGCAGAAAAGCCGCAGCTAATCAGTCATGTGTGAACCCAGTCTAACAGAGCTGAGCTGCCACACCAGACACAACCCATGGACAGGTGTAGGGCTGGTTTTGGAATAAAGCTGCCATGTTTTTTCTGTACAACCCCTTTAATATTATGCATCAACAGCTTTTTTTAGAAGTAGAACTGATATGTTATGCTAGAGTGTAAAAGGTTATTACTAGCCCACAAAGGGATGGCATAACACTAGGATATGCCATCCCTCTGTGATCAGGGAAGGGGGGGGGGGGGGGAGGGTCTGACCTCTTGGACCCCAAAGATCCTGAGAATTAAGAGGCTGCAGCACTACCACAGCACTGCATTCCCATCCGTGTTTTCCCTGATGCTCCTGGCTACTGTTGGGGGCTGCAATTTTCTCCACAGTGGGTGCCAGGAGCACTAATGTACAGGGAAAACTCAGGGACGCTGGGGGTAATAGTGGTCAAACCCCAAGTGTCCACAAAGTGATACCAGTAATATGCCATCACTTCATGAGATGGAAACAACCCTTTAATAAATGTCAGTGCCCTTTAAATGTCATACATGCATAAACCTGCCAAATGCACACTCAAAAGGGCACAATATTGTCATGCATGAGCACATTAGAAGCCTACTGGTCCATTCCAGTATACTCCTACATACTGTTTTTAGCATACAGGCATATACATACAGGGTGACTAGTACATATTCCAGCAAAAAACCTGGATTATTCATATTTCACCCCTATATCAAAGGAAATACCTGTGCCAACCACCAGCACTCTTTGGTTCTTCTAAACTTACTACACACACATATATAAAGCAGCTCTGCGCGGCCACAGTGTGATTAACCATTTGTCTGCTTCTCATTAGCGTTACGGTGACAGCATTAAAGGGGAAATCCCATGATTAAAGTAAAAAATTACCGTAATATTAGACATCGTATAGTATTCCTAACAAAGCTAGAACCAGCCCTGTACCTCATGATGGAGATAGCTCAGGGGAGTGTCCTTTGAGCTGCAGCTCAGGGGAGTGTCCTTTGAGCTGCAGCTCAGGGGAGTGTCCTTTGAGCTGCAGCTCAGGGGAGTGTCCTTTGAGCTGCAGCTCAGGGGAGTGTCCTTTGAGCTGCAGCTCAGGGGGTGTGATCTTTGGCTGCAGATCTATCACAGTTCAGGAGACAGTTGAATAATGGAAAGGAGGTGGACGGAGAAATAGGAAAAAAAAAACAGCCGGTTGAATAGCTAACTGGCTATAATACATTTTTAATTACATGCAATTACAAAAGTGTTCAACTCTAGGTGCTGGTTAGAAAACTACTAAATATTTTTTCTGGGACAACCCCTTTAATTGTTTACCATTCACAGTGCCATACATTTTGTAGTTCAAATAAAAGAAAAGGTGTCCCACGGCGCAAAGACCACCCAAGAGTTGGAGTAATATAGGTTGATCATTTATTTGAGCAAGTGGTACAACGCGTTTCGGGGTTTAAACCCTTCTTCAGGTACAATAGGCTTGCATACATACAGATAGAATTGCATACATATAAATACAGTAAAAAAACGCCAAATTCACACAGGGGGCGGGGTAGGGGCGGGTCAATGGGCGGTACTGGGCAGGCTCTCAGAGCAAAAGGGTTAAAATGCTTTAATACCTATCAAACTTAGTTTTGATACATGGGTTTGGTGTCCCTGTTCAAGGGCAGATCAGTCTTAGTATTACGATTTCCAATTGTTTATTCCGGTGCAGAGGAATTAGTAAGAAAGTTAGAGGTGGTGCAGGACCTTGTGTTGTCATGTGATGTGGTCACATGACCGCCGTCAGGATAGGATCGTGGGCGTTCCTGCAGCCCTGGTGATGTGATGCAGTGCGGTCACATGACTATATTTTTTGTAGTGGCTGTGTGTGGTACTGCAGCTCAATGCAGCCCATTCAACTTGGGCAGAGCTACATGTCATACCAGGCTCAGTCTCTACAGCATGTACAGCATTGTGCTGGTAAACAAAGAGGGTGCAGAGCTCACCTGACATCCTAAGGATAAGTCATCAATATTATTTATTATTAAAGCGCCATTCATTCCATAGCGCTGTACATATAAGAAGGGGTATACATACTGGTACAGAAGGAGAAGGGGCACTGCCTGTGAGGGCTTACAATCTACATGGGAGAAGGACACAGTAGGTGCGGGTGAAGTTGGTCAGAGGCAGCAGGGTCACTGGTTGTAGGCTTGTCTGAAGAGGTGGGTTTTCAGGTTTCTTTTGAAGGATTCCAATGTAGGTGAGAGTCTGATATGTTGGGGTAGCGAGTTCCAGAGTGTGGGGGATGCACGGGAGAAATCTTGGAGTCGATTGTGGGAAGAGGTGATAAGAGGAGAGGAGAGAAGGAGGTCTTGTGAGGATCGGAGAGTGCGTGTGGGGATGTATCGGGAAAGTAGCTCAGAGATGTAGGGAGGGGACAGGTTGTGGACGGCCTTGTCTGTATTTGTTATAATTTTGAGCTGAATTTGCTGGGCAATGGGGAGCCAGTGAAGGGATTGGCAGAGGGGTGAGGCAGAGGAGTAACGGGGGGAGAGGTGGATTAGTCGGGCAGCAGAGTTGAGGATAGATTGGAGGGGTGCGAGAGTGCTAGATGGAAGGCCACAGAGAAGGATGTTGCAGTAGTCTAGGCGGGAGACGATGAGGGCATGTACAAGCATTTTTGCAGACTCATGGTTGAGGAATGCGCGGATGCAGGGAGATATTTTTGAGTTGGAGGCGGCAGGTGGTGGAAAGTCTTGGATGAGCGGTCTGAAGGAAAGGGCAGAATCCAAGGTCACTCCAAGGCAGCGGACTTGGTTGACCGGGGAGAGTGTGCAGCCATTGATCATGATAGATAGGTCTGTTGGGGGGTTTGAGCAAGATGGGGGATCCTGGACAACCCCTTTACTGCATGTCCCGGGCGTCGGGCGATATGATTTCCACACCCCTGATTGTCTGTGATGGGAATACCCCTTTAATATGTTTATATTGTTATTTATTAAACTGTGATGCTGTGTATGGGGTTGCCCAGCCTTCTTCATTAATTAGTCCATATCTGTGCTGATTGTGTGCACACTATGGCGGGCTGGCTTACCCCATATATATATGCAGGGTATGTGTATGTATATTTGGTCTATGATTAAAAGGGTTTTCCAGCCGTTAATACGGATGACCTATTGTCAGGATAGATCATCAATATCTGTTCTGCAGGGTGCAAAACCCAACACCCCCATCGATAAGCTGTTTAAAGAGGAGGAGGCGTTCCATGCCAGCACTACTTATTCTTCATTACACTACACTTTGTTTCAGAAGTGCAGTTTAAAGGGTTTCTGTCACCCCAATTTCCGACAAACGGTCTTAAAGGGGATAATATTGATGACCTATCTTCAGGATAGGTCTTCAATATCTGATCTATGGGGGTTCGATACCCAGCACCCCTGCAGATTAGCTGTTTGATAAGGAGGCAGCTGTCACGCTTCGGTGTGGGAGGGAAACACCACACCGAGCACAGGAGGGAAGGGGGAAACAGGGAATCAGGCCTGAGAACTAGGGAAGGAAAATGGACACCTCCTAGTGGAAACCCTAACCAAAATTCTGACTGACTACCATTCTGAACAGACCCCAAAGGTAGGCGAGTTCATACTCAGGAATACCTAAAGTCCTATGTAGCCCTATAGGGCCCTGGTACTAATGGCAGGGACAAGACTACCTGTTACTCCAAAAGTAAGTACGGACAGGAGTCTCCTTCAGGCCTAATACAAACAATAGGGAAATGCAACACACAGAACCCAAACAAAATACAAAAGGGAAAGGAAAGACTTCAAAGGAGCAATGGAAGCACCAGGAACTCAGCCGAGATTCAACCACAATGTATCCAAAAGGTCCAAACAGAAGCTATAAACCGCACAGCATTGTGGGAGAAGTAACTATAAGTAGAGATGGTTAAATGACCCTAATAGCCACACCTGGGGAAAGAAGGTATGGCAAGCATGAGAAACAACACAGACGTCACTTGATCCAAACGGAAAACATGTAAAGTCAAACCACGTGTTGCCAGTTTCACCGATCTCCTGCCACCTGTCGTGGGAACGTCAGATGACAGCAGGGGTGTGTGATTTCTTTTTATGCAATTTATAACAATAAAGGATAGATTTTTATTTACAACCCATTTTGTGTCCCCTCCCCCCATTATGTAATTTGCTGTATAGGATAAATAATTTTATATTTTAATAGTATGGGCATTTTCAGACACAATGATGCCTATGATTTATTTATTTTTTCATTTTGGGTAAAGGGGGATGACTTAAACTTCTATATATTATTATTTTTTTATATCTTCAAAAACTTTTCTAAATTTTCTTTTTACTTTTTTAAGTCACCTGACTTTAAAAAGCAATCATGAGGTTGTTTTTTCTGTTTATCAATGGGATTTAAACCATTGCCAAATAGGAAAATTTGTATATTCCACCTGCTGGCCTCCAGCATGCTCCGGCCTATCACCGCAAGGTAACATCTTCCCCAGTCTCAGCAAGGGGAAGCGGTTACGAATGCAGGAGCATGCAGCTCCAGCATTTTCACCATTCAGATGCCATGTCTGCGATCGTCATTTTCGCTGATTGCAGCAATTAGCCTCGAGTCTGTTCTGTGAAAAACAGAAGAAACCCGGTGGCTATAGCACCCGCTGCGCTCGGGAGCATGCACCATACTTAAAGTGATGACTTCTGCCATACATGTATGGTGGATATTGTGAGGCAGTTAAACTCTGGCAGCCCCCTTACAAGCGACAGGCAAGTGAACACTACCGCCAATCAGTGGCCTCAGTGGTCACATAATGTAGTACTGGCATCATGGCTACTACTGTTGAGTGGTGATGCCACAAGTATAGTACATGATCACTGAGTCACTGCAGCAGTCATGGCGGCTGCTTGTAACCAAAGACCAGGGGGGCTGCCAGAGCTTCTGCGCTGGATCAGCAAGGAATTGAAAAAGGCGAGTATTGGTTGTGTCGTTTCAGATAATGCTACATTCACGTATGCGGTTCTGCCACAGTTCATCAGATCCTTCTTAGCCGGCAGTGCATCCCATTGACTATACCGGGATCTGGCGGGGATCCAGACGCTTTCGGCAGCATTTTGCCAGAGAGCGTCCAGATCCCACTGTAGTCAATGGGGATTCGGCTGTGCACGGCATTATCCTGCTAGGCTGGATACAGTGAACTCCTATGCCGGAACAGCCTGCTGAAATTTGTAAATGCATATGTGAACAGACCCTAACCCCTTTAACAAATTACAGACGTGCACTATGACCTCTAATGCTTCTGGGGAGCTGGTCTACCGAGCGGCAGCATTTCTTACACAGCGGAAGATCCATGCTGAACACAGAATGTTTTAAATATGTCAGTCACGTACATGATGACATAGGAATGTCAGGACCCCAATATAAATAGCTGCAGGAGACCATAATATTAGCCCAGCCTGACTTGGTCATCTAAACTATCTACAGCTGAACCAGGATGACGCTGCCATCATTTATGACCAGAAGGCTTCATACCAATGCACGTAACATCAGAGGCAACCGCTGAACGACTCTCCAAGGATGACCGGAGAATAACAACGACAGAGAGTGCTGCGGGTAATCTGATTAGATGTCACACAAGGCCATACAGGTGTGTATTCACTAATTCCGGTACATAGCGGCGCTGGCAGGCACCGTATAAAGAGCGTCTCACCGCACAGGACCTCCCTCACTGAGAGTGCTGCGTTCTGCAGTTGTCCAAGTCTATGTGGCCACCTACATCCTGTGTGCTTTATCCTATGTTAGTACATAAAGGTAGTTACGGGTAGTGACATGGTAGGAAGGAAAACCGCTACCGCATTGTGGAAAATGTGTCACCAGTATATAGTCATCTTTGACTATCATTTTAGTTTTAGGTCTAAACCTCTGTGCTGGTTCATTTCATAGTCTTTATAGGAGCACAAGCTCTGTTTCTGGTTGCAGAGCTCAAAATCTACGGCTTCCTTTACACAGTTAAAAGGGCTTTCTAGGGTTTTTTATACAGATGATTTATCCTCAGGAAAGGTCATCAGTATCTGATCGGTGGGGGCCCAACACCCGGGACCCCCGATGGTTAGCGGTTTGAGAAGGCAACGGTGCTTTTGTGAGCGCAGTGGCCTTCTCCGTGCTTACCAAGCACAGCGTCGTACATTGTACAGTGGCTATGCTTGGTATCGGACTCAGCCTCGTTCACTTCAATGGGGCTGAGCTTCACCTAGGCCGCGTGACACGTGAACATGTTATCACTTGGCTTAGGAAAAGCATAGAGGGCCACTACATTTCTCAAACAGCTGATTGGCAGAGGTTCCATGTGTTGGACCCCCACCAATCAGATACTGATGGCCTATCCTGTATATCATCAGTATAAAAACCTAAGAAAACCCCTTCAAGGTGGTAGTCTCATCTCATACATGTATAGTATACACGATATACCATACATGTCTGATGGTCCCGGAGATGACACCTGAAACTAACACCTATCTCCAGGACGGGGGTCCACAGCCACCGTTAATAGAAAGGTGGCCAAGCATGCGCACTTTTCTTTATTGATTTCTATGAGAATTTTTACATATCTTCATGACTGTATTGTTAAGGGTCCATTAACATGTCCGTAAATGTTTTGCGTATCCACAACACACGGACACCGGCAATGTGCGTTCCGCACAATCGCCGGAACTCTCATAGAAAATGGATTTTCTTGTCCGCAATTGCGGACAAGAATAGGACATGTTCTATTTTTTTGCGTAACGGAAGTGCATTTCAGCCCCATTGAAAATGAATGGGTCCGCACCCAGAGGTCGCAATAACGCCTGTACAAGCGTCATAGACGCCTGTTCAGGCCATTTTACTCCCTGGAAAAAGTCTAAGGCGTACCGATACGCCTTAGACTTTTCCCTGCTATTCATAAGTGTAGTGAATACTGTGAACGGCGCAGGCAGCGCAGCGATGTTGCTGCTGCCTGAGACAACCAATAACAAGGCTCCTTACAGTAAGGAGCTTTGTTATTGGTCAGTTTGAGCGGGCTGCCGGAGCTTAGGACACACCGCTCTGAAGAGGGAGGAAGGAGGCGCGCGATCCTCACTGGCGGGGTAAGTGGTGATCTGAGCGCCTCGTTTTTACCCTATAGTAATGAGTCTGAAGCGCTCAGCCGAGCGCTCCTCCCTGCTGACTGCGGTAGTGAAGACGGCCTCAATAGAAGGTCTAGGGGACCGTCTTCACTACGGCGCTCAGCAGTGAGGAAAAGTGGCTGAGCGCTTCAGACTCCTGCTTATAGAAGTCAGCGGGGGTCCCAGCGCTGGACACACCAACAGGAGACCTCCATAACGACAGACCTGTCACCCGTAGACCTCTATGTCACCTGTCAGCTTTCCTATGAATCCATCAAGGATTCATTGCAGCATGTTCCATCAGACTCTTATAAGGATTTCTTCTGTAATGCGGTGCCGCATGTGGCCATTTACAGCCTCCAGGACATAGTCCCTCTGCCAAGCACATTAAGTACTTCACTGTAAAACTGTATAATCCAATATCCACAGCGGTGGTGGCTTTTTTGTGGAATGAGATAGGGCAACAGGGTCATGGAAGACAAACTCCCCTTTATAGCAAGATCAAGCATAACACAAAATGACAGCCTCTAGATCAGGGATAAGCAACCTCCGTCACTCCAGCTGTGCTGAAACTACAACTCCCAGTATCCTCCTTTCACTTTGGGAGTTACAAGAACAGCTGAGCAAGTGTGCATGCTGGGTGTTGTAGTTTCACAGCAGCGCTGGAGTGCCAAAGGTTGCTGCACCCTAGATCAGTGGTTATCACTGCGTGATGTCATCATCCAGATCCACAACATGTGACTGTGGCGGTGCAAGGTATGTGCCCGGGTCTTTCGCTTGTGCCCTTGGCACCAGCATGCACCACCATCCATTGTACCTGTGTCCTGCTCCGCCAGTGCCTGAGGTCTCTTCAGAGTCTACCAACAGCCCCGGTGGCACCGACATACCCACCTGAGAGCTCATCTACAAGGACGTAACTTTGGAGGGCAGCAATGGCCATGTGATGGATGGCAAACCCCAGTGACCAGCGGCACAGAAACAGCAGCAAAAATGTAAGGGATTGTCCCAAGATCAACACTATTTACCTATCCATACTTGACCCATAGAACACTAGAACGTGGTAACCAAGGTGGGACCCCCAGCGATCATGTACTTGAAGGGGACATGTCTGTTTTAGTAACGACTTGCATTTCCCATGCAATAATAATTCTGGGGAATCAATTCTTGTGACTCTATATTGTACCATTCCTCTGTTATTCCTACTACAACTTATGAACTAATTGCTAGTAGTCTGCAATAAAGGTCCAGCTGGATGTTACCAGTTGACAGCACTGATTGAATAATATCAGGCTGTGCAGTGACACCCCCATCTGGACCTTCACTGCAAACTACCAGCAAGTCATTCATAACTAATAACAGAGGAATGGTGCAACATAAAGTCTTAAGAATAAATGCTCCAGGATTGTTATTACATGTGGGGGTGCAAGTAGTTACCAAAACAGACAAATCAGGAGAGGTGAGGGGTACTTTTTTAACGACAGGTGATAAATATCCATCTTAGGAAAAACCCTTTAAACCTCATAAAATCACTGCAACAGTGACCTCAGTGGTACTGACCCCTCAGAGCAACAGTGACCTCAGTGGTACTGACCCCTCAGAGCAACAGGGAGCTCAGTGGTGCCGACCCCCTCAGAGCAACAGTGACCTCAGTGGTGCCGACCCCTCAGAGCAACAGTGACCTCAGTGGTACCGACCCCCTCAGAGCAACAGTGACCTCAGTGGTACCGACCCCCTCAGAGCAACAGTGACCTCAGTGGTACCGACCCCCTCAGAGCAACAGTGACCTCAGTGGTGCCGACCCCCTCAGAGCAAGTGACCTCAGTGGTGCCGACCCCCTCAGAGCAACAGGGACCTCCGCTAAATGTAAAATTGTCTAAATTTGCCATTTATGCATGGAAGACAGTTCTAGATACTAGTAATGGTTTCCCTGCATAAATAGCAACCCCTTAATGTTATGTAGGCCTTCGTATTAACTATTTGAATTACTGTAACTTTCGTACTCCTCATCGGCGGAAAATACTCCTCAAAAATGGTAAGAGGAGTATTTTTACTCTTCCAGAAAAAATGTAGCGCGACCTCTGTCCGCACCTGTTCCGCAAAATTGCGGAACGGATGTGGACCCATTTTCCGGATGAGTGAATGGACCCTTATAGATAGATTCATAAATAAGACTATTAAAATTATGTACTTTTTGTAGTATATCATTTTTCCTTAATGTATTTGCTTTAGGTAGGTATAAAAATAAGACACTATAAAACAACAAAAATAGCCTTGCTAACCTACTTTCACACTTGCGTTCAGAGCGGATCCGTCTGGTGTCTGCACAGACGGATCCGCTCCTATAATGCAAACGATGGTATCCATTCAGAACGGATCCGTCTGCATTATATTTCACAAAAAATTCTAAGTGTAAAAGTTAGTCAGACGGATCCGTCCAGACTTTACATTGAAAGTCAATGGGGGACAGATCCGTTTGAAATTTGCACCATATTGTGTCAACTTCAAACGGATCCATCCCCATTGACTTACATTGTAAGTCTGGACGGATCCGCTTGGCTCCGCACGGCCAGGCGGACACCCGAACGCTGCAAGCTGCGTTCGGGTGTCCGCCTGCTGAGTGGAGCGGAGGCTGAACTCTGCCAGACTGATGGATTCTGAGCGGATCCGCATCCACTCAGAATGCACTGGGGCAGTACGGATGCGTTCGGGGCCGCTTGTGAGAGCCTTCAAACGGAGCTCACAAGCGGAACCCCGAACGCAAGTGTAAAAGTAGCATGGAAGCAGACCTGCATAGACATCTGATGCAAAACTGCTCTGTTTTCTGAAAGATCAAAATGGACACCAACGTACCCCAGTGATGGTACAAATGACATGGGAGACGCACTGTCAATAGTGTCAGAACATTAGTGTGAACAGAGCCTTCAATGATCAAAACTATTTGTAAGATTAGAGGCAGATTTTTAATGAGTAAAGAATATAGAGAATAACAATGCGGCGGTAATAGTCTGACATTAATAGCTGTTGCCTTGGAGCTTTCTGCCTTGTTACACATAACAGAAGGATTAAGGGGGAAATGACAAAAACAGATAACTTCTAATATCATAGCCTTTGCAGTAGATCAACGCCCACTCGCTAAATAAGTCACAATCCAGACTGTTGGTAAGTATGGGCAGAGGAGTGTGACGCTATTGGAGGTCTTACCCAAGTCCATTAGGGAGTACAGAGGTAGAGGGGGCGGGGTGCACGCCATACAGGTCACTGTAATGCTGGAGAGAAAGCAGGGCCTTTGTAACTGATGGTCAGGTACAGATTTATACTTATTATGTAAAAACTAAAACTGTTATTAATAATGATAACTAAAACCAAATAAATCACACAGAGAGGAAAGCACGCAGGATGACGGTAACTAAAAAGGGTGACCTAAAAACAACATATACCGCCAGAAATCCAGTCTCAGTGTAATGGTATATGGTAAGAGGGAACAGCCCTAATAAACACATAGGGCCAGATTTATCATTAGCTCAGGTCAGAATAATGGAGTGAAAAAGTCCCAAAAAAGTCCCAAACGCTAAAACTGCGCACAAATTTGCGACTTTTTTCTGCTCTGCACTATGCTCGCCAGTTTTCTGAAAGTGGGCGTGTCTTCTTATGTAAATGAATCTCTAGACAGATTTACTATTGGGACTATTTAAAAAAGTCGCAAAAAAGTCGCAAAAAAGTCCCAATTTCACTCCAGTGAGGACCATGCTTATCTTATGAGACTTTTTAATAGAACATGCGACTTTTTCATAAAAACGTGCGACTTTTTCGTAAAGATGTGCGACTTTTGTAAAGCTGCTTACTGACGGATAAACTGCTACCGTCAAACCACATTTATTACAGTCTTAAAGGGCCGATCATAAATCTGACTTGGCTAAAACTGACTTTAGCCATATGTGAAAGTGGAGTGAGCCGTCAGAGGAATGATAAATCTGGCCCCCAGGCTGCTCCGGCATGGTGTTTGGCTGTAGGTTGTCCCATGGTACCCTTTCATCCACAAATCCCCCAAATGACTTGTTCACACAGCCTTTTTGATGCAGATTTTGGCGCACTTCCCACACCAAAATTTGCATAAAAAATACCTCTAATACCCTTCCAAATATTTTTAATAAGGAAATGTGCTGTTAGTGAACACTGTGGTATTTTAGTTTACACGTGCGGGACTGACATGTCAATTGTTGTGGCAGTTTTTGCACAGAAACCACACCAGGTAGCCACAGAAGAGTATCCTAGCCTATCATTCATTCGCTCCACCCCGGCGGCTGGTATGTCGTAGCTGATTACAGCTCTTGCAGGCAGGGTCCTCTCCGCTCTGTACCAGTCTGTTAAAGGGGTTATCCGAGGCTGTAAAGGCCCCCCCCCCAATACGCCCGGGCCCCTCACACTGATTCTACTTACATCGTTCCCCGTGCCGCTCCTGGTCCCTGCAATGCCGCAGCTGCTTCTCCCTGTGCGCGGATGAAAACATCTGGTGTCGGGAGGAGCAGCCAATGGCAGGCGGTGACGGGGACAGTCCTCCCTAGCATCGCGGTTGACGCTAGGGAGGCTCATCACAGTCACCGCCTGCCACTGGCTACCCCTCCCGGATACCGGATGTTTTCATCTGCGCACGGGGAGAAGCAGCTGCGGCAGTGCAGGGACCAGGAGCGGCATGGGGAGCCAGGTAAGTAGAATCTGTGTGAGGGGCCCGGGCGTATGGGGGGCCTTTCCAACCTTGAATAACCCCCTTAATAGTTTCTTGTATTGTTGTATTTTTTAAATTACGTATGTGTAATGTACAGCGCCATGGAATAATAATGACATCCAAGCCACGTAGTCTGTCTGCACGTGTGTGTCCTTCTGTAACAGCACCACTAGATGGACGTGCACAGAATGGGCAGTTATAAACACCAGGGGGCGCCAACATCAGTAGAATCCACCAATATCATGAAGACTGGAAGAAAACCAGATTTTCTGTAGGCAACTGACCGTCCCACATCAGCTGCTGTGGCGGTAAGAAGGATTAGGCATGTTGGATTGCAGCATGCCCAGTCCTGGCTGAGAAGTCTGGCGGGGGCTCATTGCCATGAAGTCAGGAAAGACACTGGAACAAGCTCACGAGGATGGTACCATCACTCCGGTCACTAACCAGGCACATTGGGGTACGTTTAAAAAGATTCCTGCCTTGTGAAAATGAGTGGCAGCATTCCTGAGAAAAAGGCTTGTATGCTTTATGTGAATGAGGGCTTCAGTGCACAAGAGGTGGGGCCTAGCCCCTCTGTGCCATTCAGCCGTGCAGTGCTGGCCCCGCCCCTAGTGCACTGAGACACTCATTTGCATAAAGAATAAAAGGCTTTTTTCCTCTGGAATGCTGCCTCCAATCTTCAGAAGACAGGTATCATTTTACTCAGCAGGTTCAACCCTACCAGGCGGCATGCCAGGTTTATTATGTTTGATCCTGCTGTCAGGTGCTCTTCAAGGTTGTGGTTGATACGTTATTTAGCCCTCCATTGGGCTGTCTCATCTGGTGACAACACGCCTGCACTAGTACAGAACCCCAGTGACTGTCTGTCTGCTGTCTCTACCATCATGTCCTCTCTCTATCTGAATCTTTCAAAAACGTCTTGTGTCCTCTCCATCTACTAACCTACCGGATATCTCCATCTCAGTGCGCGGCACTACCATCACGCCTAGGCAGCACGCCCGCTGTCTCGGTGTTATGTTTTACACCCCTATATTCACTCGCTTGCCCGCTCATGCCACCTACACCTCAAAAACATCTCTGGAATGAGTTGTGCTGCAGACACTGGTGAAGTTATTTCTAAATAAGTAGCAGTAATAGAAAACAGTGGGGGAGATTTACTAAGCAAGTGTGCCAGTGGAGTACATGGAGTATGGGGGACATTTATCAACACTGCTGTAAAGGAAAACTGTGTTAGTTGCCCATAGCAACCAGTCCGATTCCACCTTTCATTTTTCACAGCTCCCTTAGAAAATGTAAGGTGGAATCTGATTGGTTGCTATGGGCAACTAAGCCAGTTCTACTTTGCAACAGTTTTGTGTTTGAGATATTTTTTCACCTCACTGGACAGACAGACTGCTGAAGCCAGGACTGCAGTGGTCACATGCCCATGCTCATCACTGGAGGCCTGGATACAGAGACCAGCGGGATGGTCAGACCTTACAGAGTGGCTGTACCCACAGTGGTGATCATACTTATCTGGTCTCCGCTCCTCGTATTATCTCTACAGCACAGTCTCTCCCAGCATCTACATCCTTTTGATGGGGATCACGTGACCACTGCAGCCAGTCACTGGCTACTGCAGTGACCTGTCACCCATGCAGCACATCAATAGGTCATGTGCCACACGGGTGACAGGTAACCGCTGCCGCCAGTGATTGGCTGCAGCAGTCACGAGCCGCCTTCTCCCTGTAAACAGGATGCTGATGCCAAAAGAGACGAGAGCTGCAGAGCTGGCGGTAGGACCAGGTAAGTATCATCGCCACCACAGGTCCGGCCACTATCCAAGAGGTTGGCTAACCCCTTTAAGGTATGTTCACACAGGGTTTTCTTGGCTTGGATGATTGGTTGCACTGGTCACATGCCATATACCAGCACGTCACCACTGCAGTCCGCAAACAAGCAGTGGCAGGAGGACCGGCCGGGCAACACAGAATATGGCGATGGAGAATGGGGCGAGTAGAACATATTTTTTTTATTATAGCCAATTGGGGGGCTTGTCAGAGATTTTTTATTCTCTCAAACAACTGCTTTAAATGCAGGACAAACAGACCGGTGCGGGTACGTTGCGGGAACATGCGCGATTTTTCCGCGCGAGTGAAAAACATTGTAATGCGTTTTGCACGCGCGTGAGAAAAATCGTGCATGTTTGGTACCCAAACCCGAACTTCTTCACAGAAGTTCGGGCTTGGGATTGGTGTTCTGTAGATTGTATTATTTTCCCTTCTAACATGGTTATAAGGGAAAATAATAGCATTCTGAATGCAGAATGCATAGTAAAACAGCGCTGGAGGGGTTAAAAAAAATAATTTAACTCACCTTAGTCCACTTGATCGCGCAGCCGGCATCGCTTCTGTCTTCTTTCTTTGCTGTGTGCAGGAACAGGACCTGTGGTGACGTCACTCCGGTCATCACATGGTCCATCACCATGGTAAAAGATCATGTGATGGATCATGTGATGACCGGAGTGACGTCACCACAGGTCCTGTTCCTGCACACAGCAAAGAAAGAAGACAGAAATCGCTGGCTGCGCGATCAAGTGGATTAAGGTGAGTTAAAAAATAATTTTTTTAACCCCTCCAGCACTATTGTACTATGCATTCTGTATTCATAAAGCTATTATTTTCCCTTATAACCATGTTATAAGGGAAAATAATAATGATCGGGTCCCCATCCCGATAGTCTCCTAGCAACTGTGTGTGAAAATCGCACCGCATCCGCACTTGCATGCGGATGCTTGCGATTTTCACGCAACCCCATTCATTACTATGGGGCCTGCGTTACGTGAAAAACGCACAAAATAGAGCATGCTGCGATTTTCACGCAACGCACAAGTGATGTGCGAAAATCACCGCCCCATAGAAATGAATGGGTCGGGATTCAGTGCGGGTGCAATGCGTTCACCTCACGCATCGCATCCGCGCGGAATACTCGCCCGTGTGAAAGGGGCCTAAGGGCTTCTTTACACTGCGATTTCTGTTTGCAGAATCCATATTAGTTAGAATTCGGCAAATCTGCTTGTGGCTTTAGCCCCATTCAATGATGCTAATCCGCCTAGGCGGGCACCTGCGCGGTCTGTATAAACCATGGAGAAATAATCCGCCTAGGCGGGCACCTGCGTGGTCTGTATAAACCATGGAGAAATAATCCGCCTAGGCGGGCACCTGCGCGGTCTGTATAAACCATGGAGAAATAATCCGCCTAGGCGGGCACCTGCGTGGTCTGTATAAACCATGGAGAAATAATCCATCTAGGCCGACACCTGGGTGGTCTGTATAAACCATGGAGAAATAATCCGCCTCAGCGGGCACCTGCATGGTCTGTATAAACCATGGAGAAATAATCCGCCTAGGCGGGCACCTGCATGGTCTGTATAAACCATGGAGAAATAATCCACCTAGACGGGCACTTGTGTGGTCTGTATAAACCATGGAGAAATAATCCGCCTAAGCGGGCACCTGTGTGGTCTGTATAAACCATGGAGAAATAATCCGCCTAAGCGGGCACCTGTGTGGTCTGTATAAACCATGGAGAAATAATCTGCCTAAGCGGGCACCTGGGTGGTCTGTATAAACCATGGAGAAATAATCTGCCTAAGCGGGCACCTGGGTGGTCTGTATAAACCATGGAGAAATAATCTGCCTAAGCGGGCACCTGGGTGGTCTGTATAAAAACCATGGAGAAATAATCTGCCTAAGCGGGCACCTGGGTGGTCTGTATAAACCATGGAGAAATAATCTGCCTAAGCGGGCACCTGGGTGGTCTGTATAAACCATGGAGAAATAATCTGCCTAAGCGGGCACCTGGGTGGTCTGTATAAACCATGGAGAAATAATCTGCCTAAGCGGGCACCTGGGAGGTCTGTATAAACCATGGAGAAATAATCTGCCTAAGCGGGCACCTGCATGGTCTGTATAAACCATGGAGAAATAATCTGCCTAAGCGGGCACCTGGGAGGTCTGTATAAACCATGGAGAAATAATCTGCCTAAGCGGGCACCTGGGTGGTCTGTATAAACCATGGAGAAATAATCTGCCTAAGCGGGCACCTGGGTGGTCTGTATAAACCATGGAGAAATAATCTGCCTAAGCGGACACCTGGGTGGTCTGTATAAACCATGGAGAAATAATATGGTTGTATTGGCTACTTTCACACCTGCGTTTAGGTGCGGATCCGTCTGGTATCTGCACAGACGGATCCGCACCCATAATTCATACCATGAACAAAAATAAAAAATGATTATTTTTTTTTTTTATGATAATGCAAACGTCTTGACTTACATTGAAAGTCAATGGGAGGCAGATCCGTTTTCAATTGCACCATATTGTGTCAGTAAAAACGGATCCGTCCCCATTGACTTAGGCCTCATGCACACGACCGTATTTTGTTTCTGTGTCCGATCCGTTTTTTTTGCGGATAGGATGCGGACCCATTCATTTTAATGGGTCCGCAAAAATCGCGGACAGCACACCGTGTGCTGTCCGCATCAGTATGTCCGTTCCGTTGCTCCGCAAAAAAAATAGTGCATGTTGTATTTTTTTCTAGTTTGTGGACAAGGATAGGCATTATTACAATGGATCCGCAAAAAAACTGATCCACAAAAAAAAAATGATGCCATACGAAACGTCATCCGTTTTTATTTGCGGACCGCAAAACACATACAGTCGTGTGCATGTAGCCTTTGTACATTGTAAGTCAGGACGGATCCGTTTGGCTGCAAGCAGCGTTTTGGTGTCCGCCTCCAGAGCGGAATGGAGGCAAACTGATGCATTCTGAGCGGATCCGCATCTATTCAGAATGCATTGGGGCTGAACTGATCCGTTTTGGGCCGCTTGTGAGAGCCCTGAATGGATCTCACAGGCGGACCCAGAAACGCCAGTGTGAAAGTAACCAAAGTTACCCACAGCAACCAATCAGATTCCACCTTTCATTTTTCACAGCTGGTTTGTCAATCTGATTGGTTGCTGTGGGTAACTAAGCCAGTTCTCCTTTACACCAGTTTTTATAAATCTCAACCATCCTGTTACACGTACAGGTATCATAAACTGCACACAACCGTGATGTGTGAACTTGTCCTAGGAAAGGAGAGGCTTCCCTTTCGGTAAGTTTCCACCCTGCAACCCCCGGGCATATCCCAGAAGAGCATGCACAACTGACCGGCTCCTTCTCTGTCCCTGCTCGCCTCTGCCATGCTGTCCCGACTTCCGTGATTGGGAGGGCACTGACAGGAGCCCACATGCAGTGGGCGGAGCCCTGGAGCTGTCAATCAGCGGGATGGGCCGTCAACCCTCGGGCTCCTGTCTGCAGAGCGGGGCCGTGTCTTACTACTCGCTTCACCTCAGCACCGAAGCAAAACGAGCCGCAGCCTGTGGATGGGTGGGCGGTGCTACGTATGACGGCCCCGCCCCCCGCGGCTTCCCGTGCCTTGCAGCTGGTTTGTACTACATATCCCGGCGTGCACTGCTCCGTCAGCCCGCAGCGTTGCTTTGCTCCTGGTAACCAGAACAATAAGCCCGCTGCTGCCTGGGAGCTAGGCTGGCAGATAACGGTGTGCATGGCGCATGCTCCTGGCCGGAGCTAAACAGGGCACTCTCTGTGTGAGACTGGCACAGGAATGAAGAGCGCAGGAGACAGACCCAGTGCACTGGCTAGATAGCTGCACAGGTAGCCGCACGTTGTGGAGCTATGCCAGGCATGTGAGTCAGCTGGCAGGCACTGGAGCGACAAAAAGCACAAGTCTCCACCAGCAGGGCACATGAGCCGCATTGTGTGAGGAGCCCCCGCGTCCTTCCGTCCTCTGACAGGAGAGGGGCTCGTCCAGAAGCCCAACCGGCGATGTCCAGCTGATCCACCGGCCGCAGACATGTGGAGACCCACGGAGCACGAGAAATACGGCGTGGGTGAGTGGTGCCCGACGATGGGGACAGTGCCTGTGACATGTCACCTCACCCATCTCTGGTGCCCCTGTGACATGTCACCTCCCCCATCTCTATTGCCCTGGGGTCATGGGGATTCCTCCAGTAGTTTCTTTCTATTGTGCCTTTTGTTTGTTTGTGCTGAGTGTTGGCATTGTTGACATGATGTGAGGTCTGCTCCATGGGATGGTGTTTAGCAGGTCCCGCCTATCGCCTTCCCAGCAAATGGACCTCTCAGAAAACCCATCACAGACCTCCTTTGTACTTTGTGGCACATATTATCCCAGCACATCACTGCTTGCTTTGGCGGTGGAAACAATAGCTGTATATCAGTTTGCCAGGCCATGGCCCATTAACTTATATGGCATCCACAGCGGTTAATCTTGGCGGTGGGTAATGCTATCCTGTGGACTTGCTGCCATCTGCCCAGCTTTCTCTCTCTGCACATCCTTCAGTGATGGTTTTACAGGTTCTGTCCTATTTTGTAGGTATTATGGCCCTTCTTTTGTTTACGGCTCTTATTATGACAGTGTGTGATTTAGTATCGCTTCCCATTGTCCCCTGGAAATGACTACTTCTGGCTGTGTGGTCCTTGTGTTCTCCATTCATGGTCCTGGAAAGACCTATGGGCTCCAGTAGATAATGGCAGCCTCCAGAGGCCTATAGGTCTCTGGAGGATGACTATCGGTATACTGACAGCCTCCTATTTCCCAATACCGGTGCATATTGTGACATTGGGGAGGGGGCTAGGAGCCCCCTGTGAATGCCATGCTGTTTATTTCCGGCAGCAGATCTTGAGGCCATCCAGGGAGCTGTCTTTGTCTTTGGTGCTGTTCACTATGTAGGATTCAGTCATGGAGGGGCTGGATGCTGGTGACGGAGGACTGCGGCATAAGCAGTTTCCATATGTGTTATTTCAGCTGGTTTTAGGCTTGCACAAGTGGCAGCGATGATAAACCAGTGGCTATAACCTGCAAACCGCATGAGGACCGTACCGTGTCACAGAGCGTCTGCTTCTACTGTACATAAGGCCCTGGTGTGCTCCTTATTCCATGATGGATTTCTTGTATCTTTTGTATCTGCATACTTATTACGGACATACTTTACTTCTAATGTATAGGCTGTGTTCACACAGTAAGGATTCTTACTTTAGTTTGACGTGAAGCCTTTTCCTAGTGACTGGCATCATTTCCAATGCAGAATCTGAACCTTTTCTGTGCATTATTTCTATTATATTGACTGTTTTGTGTCTAAAAAGAAACAGGATACAATGCTGAGTCGTCTACAAGGCTAATGACTCTCTATAGGATGCGACTATGCAGCAGCCACAGTATTGTCTTCAACTTATGTTCCTCATATATAAAGCTACCGTAACTACAGAAGGCGGCAGGCAGTCGAGGTGCTGAATGAAATGGCCACTTACAGTACTCGGGGCAGCACTGCCTACTGTACTGTGGCAGAGATCAGCGTTTGCCCCCTATTGATGGGGTCATGCATGAAACAATGGAGCCTTAAAGGGGTTGTGTCACCTCAGCAAATGGCATTTATCATGTAGAGAAAGTTAATACAAGGCACTTACTAATGTTTTGTTATTATCCATATTGCCTCCTTTACTGGCTGGAATCATTTTTAAATCACATTATACACTGCTCGTTTCCATGGTTACGACCACCCTGCAACCCATCAGCGGTGGCCGTTATTGCACACTATAGGTAAAGCACCAGCCTATGTGATCCCCCACGGTCCCAGCCACCAGAGAGGCCGGCGCCTTTTACTATAATGTGCAAGCACGGCCACCGCTGATGGATTGCAGAGTGGTCAATTTTAAAGATTAATATAGCCAGCAAATGGAGCAATATGGCCAATCACAATACATTAGTAAGTGTCTTGTATTAACTTTCTCTACATGATAAATGCCGCTTGCTGAAGTGAGACAACCCCTTTAACTAATGGTGAACTCCAAAAGTCCTCCACCTGTATTGCATGGGTTTCCTTCCACACATCAAAAGCATACAGATAGGTTAATCTGGAATTGATCATGTGCGCCTCAGCGTGGACAGGCTGGTGAGGTCTATACCAGGGGTGCACAACCTGCGGCCCATCTGGTCACAGACATGTCGTGTGGCTGCTCACATGTAGTTTTATGTATTCTCCCATTAGATGGGAGTCCTGGAAGTGTAACCAGACATTAATGGCATATACTGTATGCTCGATATGCCATAAATACACTATTTCAGTTGTTAATACCCCTTTAAACTTTATTTTTGGCCCTTGACGTTGGTTCAGTCTGACCATGTGGCCCCCACCCAGAAAACGTTGTGCACCCCTGCTCTATACAAACGAATAAAAACACGTTAGTCCTACCAATGTATTTCACACTGGCGTTTTGGCTTCCGTTTGCGAGATCCGTTCAGGGCTCTCACAAGAGGTCCAAAACGGATCCGTTCAGCCCTAATGCATTCTGAATGGAAAAGGATGCACTCAGAAGGCATCAGTTTGCCTCCAATCAGTCTCCATTCCGCTTTAGAGGGGGACACCAAAACGCTGCTTGTCCGCAATGTGGTACAGAGCAAGACGGATGCGTTCTGACACACAATGTAAGTCAATGGGGACGCATCCGTTTTCTCTGACACAATAGAAAATGAATTGTTCTCCCATTGCCTTTCAATGGAGTTCATGACGGACCCATCTTGGCTATGTTACAGATAATACAAACGGATCCGTTCATGACGGATGCAAGCGGTTGTATTATTGTAACGGATCCGTTTTTGCAGATCCATAACGGATCCGCAAAAACCACTAGTGTGAAAGTAACCTAAATGACAGAATATATAGAATATTGCAGGATCGGTGTGTTATTCCAACATTTTGAACCAGGTGTTTGCGCTTTTTTCTGCACAGTGTGAATGTAGTTGTCCATGAATCACTTGTCAGTGTGCAGGTATGCTTGGATGGCGCTCTGTAGGTGATATACCGGGAGTATACTCTAATTTATTCCTTTCCCACTATGACGTATGATTGCGTCTAGGAAGCATCTGCCTGCTCGGACATGCTCGGTAATCCTCAGATTCCTTTATGGCACCAGGTTATAGCTATTGAGGTATACTAAAGCTACTGTACTATACAGGGCTAAAGCTGCGGCCATCATCTATCCCATTCAAAATGCTAAACTCATCGAAAACCTTAGAGGCTTCTGCAGCAGATTCCACAATCAACATACCCTAAAGGGGTTAATAGCAGTTACTTAAGTACATAGGCTCTATTCACACATTGGGCATTTATTGTCGTATTTCGGTTGCCAAATTCATGCAGAATTTTGTTATTTATTATCCTCCCTTTACAGACATTACCATCACGCTGTCCCCTATCAGTATGTCTTTGTAGGGAGCACATACAAACTCCACGCAGATGTTGTCCTTGGTCGGATTCGAACATGTTCTACTCCGCACCGCTCTGTATCTTGCGGATTGTAGACTCATTCAAGTGAGTGGGTCCGCATCCATGATACAGAGCGCACACAGTCAGTCCCCGTATGTCGCAGACCCACTGTTTGCAAGCTTTCCGCATACGTATGTCCGTTCTACAAAGGGATAGAACATGTCCTATACTTGGTCGCAAAATGCAGACCCATTGAAGTAAATAGGTCTGAAGAAAAAACACATGCAACATGGACATTATATGAATGTTATCTGTGTTTTTCGGAACGCAAAATAAATGCAGCTATGTGCATGAGACCTAGGTTTTTCTGCACGTTTTTAGGTAAATATGCCAGCTCGAAATGTCAGGTGAAGGTCTATAGGAAATATGAAACCCAGGGCATGCAAGTGATTTTTTGCTACTGGTGTCTTCGTTAATTAGGAGGCGTTTTTTGTCATTTTAAAAATGCTGCATGCTGTAGCCTTTTCACATCACCTTCTCCATAGGAGGAAAACAATATGAAGAAAAGTCGGAAAAACTGTCAAAAATGCAGGAGGCCAAAAAAAACATATTTTTTTTTAAATTGGTAAAATTACACTGGACAGAATTCCTGTGTAGGGACCCTGTCATTTTCCTATATGGAGACTGATACTTCAGAATTGATTTGACTTTGTGGTTGCTGTACCAGGCAAATGTTTCAAGGCTTCGGAGGATATAATTGCCATTTTTATACATTTGTACTAGCTGAAGGAACCGGCTTCGCTCGGGTATATTTCATCTATTTCATTTAATGTTGGTGTGTGTCGTTAAAAGATATTGACAGTATCCCCCATAACAGTGACCTCCACAGTATCCCGCCCCTTTAACACTGACCCCCCTCTACAGTGCCCCGCCACTTTAAAATGGGACCTCCACAGCAGTCCATCCCCTTAACTTTGACCTTCACAGAAGCCCGCCCCTTTTAATAGTGAGTTTCACAGCACCCCAGTCCCTTGACAGTGACCTCCTCAGGGGCCCGCCGCCTTAACACTGACCTCCACAGTACCCCGCCTCCTTAACAGTGACCTCCACAGTACCCCGCCTCCTTAACAGTGACCTCCACAGTACCCCACCCCTTTAATGCTAGGGCTACACGACGACATTTGTGTTGCGCAACATTTTGTCTCAACAATTTCTATAATGATAGGCTATGGTGTCGCACTGCAAGATGGATTTTTCTGCGACTGTCGCGTCGCAGTCGCAGCATGTCACATGTCACAGTGCAGCACCATAGACTATCATTATAAAAATTCTCATGCGACACATGTAGCAGTGTAGTTGTGCCCTATGTGTCATGCGACTTATTGCCGTCGTGTAGCCCTAGCCTAAAGCTGACCTACAGCAGTGAAGAAACATGGCTGGGTTGTTATGGAAACCTGGAGTAAAACTATGTGTATGTGGAGACTAAGAGCCTGTGAGCTTCTATTGGCTGATAAGGGACATGTGACCATGTGTATGGCAGTTGGAATCTGAAGATAAAGACTTGTATTGGCTAATGCAGGTCATTTTTTGGGAATATCTCAGGAACTGTATGTCCTAGAGAGCTGTGACCCCCACAAGATTTCTTTCCAGGTAGCAATGGATATGTATACCAAGTTTCATTGAAATAGATCGTTGCGTTTTTGAGTGATCGCAGAACATACATACAATACATACATACACACATGTATATGTCTATATATATATATATATATATATATATATATATAACGCATGCTGGTCATGTGTAATCTGCTTTCTCTTCGTGGGGTGTCCATGGAGTTTACGGTTAGGTACCATACAAGTGATTACCAGTAATTCACCTCTGGAGAATTCAGATTGGAATCGGCTAATAAATGGTGGAAGCAGAAATATCCAGTGTGGGATGGCGTATGAATGCTTCCCAGTCTTGGAGCAAAGTTTTTTTGTTTTTTTTCTATCAAAAATAATTCTCCTCATTAGAAATTGTACTTCAGATGACATGCTCTCATAACTATATTGTATGCCTAGCAGGACAGTACATGTACAGGCAAACTCCTTTCTAAAAGGACCTCTGGCTTTACACCCTTTTCTGTGCCCTATTAGAGTATATTGCCCCTCTATGAGCTATCGGTGGTCACCTGCATGGCTCTTGGCTCAAGTAGTCCTCAGACCTTCATTGATTTGATTTATATTGATGTTCCCCTGCCAATAAAATGGAATCTCAGCAGGAAGAACAGAATGCCCCCTACCCCATAGCTGACTGCATCAAATGGGATTCACTATATGAGCTAGAATTTTACAAATTAAATAATTCCTTGTATTTGGCATCAATGAAACCTGGACAGATACATGTAACAAGGTGCTTGCATCGGGTGCAGATCTGTGTGCAAGAAATCTGCAACGAAACAGCACTGAAAAACTCATTTTTTTTAATGCTATTATTAATACTAATACTAATAATATTTTTATTTATTTTTTGTCCATTTTTCTGCACAAACAATTGATATGCTGCGTATTTTAAGATCGGCACAGCAGGTCAATTTTTGCACCTAACCAAAAAGTATACATGAGATTTGTCTAATCTCATACATTTTGCTGTTACTGTATTACGCCGTGTTTTTTTTCTGCACGAAATCCACACAAAAAAAACATGCATAATCCACACCATGTGCAGGCTTCCTTAATGGGTATTCCCATCTTGTGATGACATGTGGTTGCATTCTCATCAGTGGGTGGTCCAAGCTCTGGAACCTCCAGCGGTCCTGAGAATTTAGGGTGGTCTCCCCTTCCCATCCACCTGGCTGTGCAGGGTACAGCAGTCAGTCCCATTTAAGTGCTGCAATAGCCTGCACAGAAGGTGGTCGGGATCCTGCTCTGCAGGGAAAACAATGAAGGGGACGCATCGCTAATCGGAACTGCAGCGGCTTCATTCTCAGGATCATGGGGATGCCAGAGGTCAGACCCACACAATCCTATCCCAACAATATGCCGTCGCTTTACAAGATGGGAATAACCCTTTGAAGAAAAACACAATGGGGGAGATTTATCAAACTGGTGTAAACTAGAACTGGCTATCCAATCAGATTCCTCCTTTCATTTTTCACAGCTCCTTTGAAAAATGAAAGGTGGAATCTGATTGGTTGCTATTAGGGATCGACCAATTATCGGTTTTACCGATATTATCGGCCAATATTCAGGATTTTCAAAGTTATCTGTATCTGCATCTATTTTGCCGATATGCCGATAACGAAACGGGAACATGGATCGTGCTGCTGTAAGCGCGATCCGTGTTCCCTCAGTAGCACAGGGGAGAAGGAAGCCACCAATGAAAGGAGAGAAGAGAAAAGGAGGGGCTTTGGTCACTGCACCACCAATTATGTTAACTCACTCATTCATTCAAATTCAACAGGAGGCGGGAGCTGGGTGCAGAATTATATAGCCGCACCTGACCTCTATGACAAGTAGCTGCCATCCGTGGCAGTTAACCCCTGCCACACCTGAGGGGTTAACTGTCGCGGATCGCAGCTACCGTTCATAGAGGTCGGGTGCGGCTATATGATTCTGCAGCCAGCACCCGCCTCCTGTATATGAATTAGTGGGCCAGTTATCTTCATTGGTGGTGCAGTGTGCCCCCCCCACCCAAGCCCCCCAGTATTAATCATTGGTGGCAGTGGCCACAGGGTCCCCTCCTCCTCATTGGTGGCAGTGGCAGCTTCTTATCGGAGCCCCAGCAGTGTAATCCTGGGGGTTCTGATCGGTTACCATGGCAGCCAGGACGCTACTGAAGCCCTGGCTGCCATGGTAATCTCCCTGCTGCTGTGTGTACTATGCACTGCCCTGTGCATAGTGCAGGGAGAGTGTGAAGTCCTATTCACCCTGATAGAGCTCTATCAGGGTGAATAGGACAAGGGCTGTAGCCCCTAAGGGGGCGAAAAGTTAGTAAAAAAAAAAAAAAAACACAAACACCAAAATATTAAGTATAAATGAAAAAGAAAGATTTGCAAAAAAAAGCTACACGTTAACAATAAACATGTTCGTTTTCAGCAGATTCAGGAATTTTTTGTTTTTTCAAAAATTAAAATGCACAGAATATCGGTATAAATTATTGGCCTGAAAGTTCTCAGATTATCGTTATTGCCTCTAAAAAAATCAATATTGGTTGATCCCTAGTTGCTATGGGTAACTAAGGCTACTTTTACATCTGCGTTGTGCTGTCCGTTTTTGAGATCCAGCACAGCATCTCCAAACCACAGCACAACAATTCAGTTTTGTCTCTATTCATTGTCAATGGGGACAAAATTGAACAAACCTGAACGGAGTGCACCGGAATGCATTCTGTTCCGGTTTGTTGTATTCCCATGGCAAACACAAAATCGCTGCAAGCGAAGAAGCCAGCACCAAAAACCATGTAAGTCAATGGTGCCGGATAATTTTTTATTTTATTTTATTTTTTCACACGAAAAAAACTTTATCTGACGACTATTGACTTCTAATGGTTTTAGTGCTGAATCCGGTTTCTTCATTTTCAATATAATACAACCGGATCCATTTTGAACAGATGCAGCCGGTTGTATTATTCAAACAGGTGCGTTTTGCTGTGGTTTTGAGATCCCATGCCGGATCAGAAAACCGGACCACAAAATTGCAGATGTGAAAGTAGCCTAAGCCAGTTCTCCCCCAGTGTCTCAATACCTATGGACCCCCTTGACATGTGGAAATGAAAAGGGTTTTCTACAATAAAAGTGATGAGACGATAACATGGGCTTTGTCAGAGCCCCACTGACCTATGGAACAAGTGAAGTCTCCCAGATTGTTCTGCATCAGAAAACCCCATGAATGGAAGATGTGATGGACAGTGAAGAATAAATCAGTACTTTGGGGCTATATTTAGGCTTCTAGCTAATCTTTTCTGTCCCTGTACTTTGCACTTTGTGTGAAAAACAGGAAATGTGTGGAGTGTCACCCCAGTATGTCTTGTGCTGTGCGGATTCCAGAAGTGCCTATAGATTTGTCATTTTTCCAGTTATCATAACAATATATTTCAATATCAGGGTGCTTTTTGTTGAAATAGTATTCTTGCAAACATATTTTCAAGAAATAGATATTTTCTATAAAAAATAAAATTCATTCACAATTGCAGGTATGATTCTGGATACGATTGCTTCTACCGGTAGTATAAATGTCGAAGACGGCGCCTATCTGCTGCTCAGGATTCATCTTCATCTTGTCAGGAGATGACCTTCTGTACCTTTTTTTATTTCTCCAAAATAATAAATAATAGTAACTTTGATTAAAATGTTCTTGATTAAGGCTCCATTCAGACGTCCGCATCCGTTCCGCAATTTTGCGGAACTAGTGCGGACCCATTCATTCTCTATGGGGACAGAATGGATGCAGACAGCACACTATGCGCTCTCCGCATCTGCATTTCCGGAGTGCGCCCCCGATGTTCCAGTCCGCAGCCCTGAAAAAAAATAGGACATGTCCGCAATTGTGGACAAGAATAGGAATTTCTATGGAGGTGCCGGCCGGGTGTATTGCGGATCCGCAATACACTATGGACGTGTGAATGGACCCTTAACCATACCCTCCAATTTTATGCCTCCAGCTCCCATGCAGACCTATGTTTCTCCATGGTTACTGACTACAACAGAACTTCTTTCAGAACTGACAGTGGTCTTATTGGAATCAATGGGGCTGTAATCCCCCGTCATCTCTATTCACAGAAGTCTTAGACTGGGTTCACATCCGTTTAACACGTAAAAAGAAAACGTACACGTTAAACGGGTGCCTCAGACTGATGCCATAGAGTGGCATCCAATCACCATAGAGTTCCATTATAAAAAAATAAAATAAAAATAAAGTATGTTTGTTTGTTTATTTACCGGATACAAAAACGTGGTGTGCTGCATTTTATTTATTTTTTCTTTCTTCCTTCACATCAAACAGACACACAAAGCGTGATGTGAACCCACCCTTAGAGGACCTTCACACGCTGCAAATTTTTTCGCAACTGAAAATCTGTTCCATTCATCTGAATGGGGCTTGCAGAAAGCCCTTATGCTTACTTCCTCGTTCAAATTAACGGAACTGATTTTCAGTCGCAGAAAATTCTGCAGCGTGTGAAGGCGCCCTTAGTAGACAATGCACAGTGATTAAAGGGGTATTCCCATCACAGACAATGGGGCATATTGTGAGGATATGAGAACGGATATGAGAATGGCGCTTGTGCAGCCGCCCTCCATTAATTTCTATGGGGCCGCCGACAATAGCCGAGCGCTGTCTCGGCTATTTCAGTCTGCCCATAGAAATGAATGGGAGCAGGGGCCGTGCTTGTGCGGTGCGCTGGTGGTGGGCGGACCTTGGGAAATTCGGGGTCCTCCAGCCACAGCTCTCTCCGCTCGGTTCTGGTTGTAGGTGAGGGTACCATTTTGGATTTTTTTTTTATAAAGTATATTAGGAAACACTTTTTTTTACCCTACCTCCCACTATATAGTGGAAAGTACTTATATAGTGGCCAACCCCTTTTAAAGTGGGTGAAGTGGAAAAGGAACCCACAATAAATACCTAGTAATTTCCCTTTTCAGCAGTGCGCCTTCCTATGACGAATCTTGGGTCACGAAAGAGTTAGATGCTCCTGTCTTGTCACTACCCACCTCCTGTGCCAGCAATCCAAATATTTAATGGGCTGCGTTTTTCATTAGGGTGTCTGAAGGGCTCTGTAACTAACTAATACAATGGTAAATTCTTCTGTCTGCATTTACCTTTAAGAATGGATGGACCTGGTCGACCTGAGCAATTCTGTGTATTCTGAATGACTTTTATGACTCCTAAAGCTTCGCTGTGTATGAGGTGGAAAGTGTCACCAAGAACATCTAATAGGTAGTTAATAGGTCATACGGTTTTTAGCTTGTTGTTAGGTACTTCTCTGACTTTGAAACCCAGTTACATCAAGATGCTGTTTTAAGGTAATGTCTCCTGTAGCCGTTTAGAGATACACACAGCCATATGTTCTAAACAGGGCTGAGGAGTCGGAGGCAATTTTGGGTACCTGGAGTCGGAGTCGGCAAAAAATGAACCGACTCCTACTAGATTTAAATTGGAATAAAAATTAAAAAAGCAAGTTTAGATGTCCCAATTCACAAAATTAATTACCGTATTTTTCGCCCTATAAGACGCACCTAGGTTTTTGAGGAGGAAAATAAGAAAAAAATATATATTTTAACCAAAAGATGTGCCTTTGGTGGGTTTTGAACTAATGGTGGTCTGTGGATGGCACTGTTATGGGGGCATCTGTGGATGGCACATATATGGCATCTTATCTTATGTGTCATCCACAGATCCCCTCCCCCCCCCCCCCCATAACAGTGTCCCTGTGTAGTGAATGAGGGCCGGCATCTGTTTCTGTAATGGCAGTGGGGCCCGGTGCCTGCTTCATTCATAACGTGGGCGGAGCAGGCGCGTGACGTAAAACGAACACGTTAAGTGACCGTGAAGAAGCATGCTTTTCATATGCTTCACTATATGGCACGCAACGCACAGTTAAGGAGCGGCAATACTTATACTTTCCATTGTGTTGTGTTCTGCTGTTACAGGGAACGCATCGCCCATGGTTAACCTAGCCTCTCACTGATAACTGATTAAGTAAATATGTTTTTTGCAGGACTAGAGACACTTGTATAAGTGAAGGGAATGGATAGTCAATAGTTCAAGACTGAAGCTGTAAACCATTTGAAAGACTGCTGTCATTCATCTAAGGCTATAAAAACTTGTAAACTCAGATTGTTAGCTTAAACTTTAAACATGACTATTGGATTCTACTAGGGAAATCATGTTTTACAATAAATGCCCCTTCCTGGATCCTCCCTCTGCCCTATCTTCAGCAGAAGATCAGCACACAAAGGAGAAGGCAGCAGCTTCCTAGCCAGTACTTCTGTGGTAATGACATGTATGTTGCCTTTCTTTCCTTCAAGGAATGTATAAAATACATTCGCTTATTAAATACAGAGGAGTCGGAGTCGGAAGTACCAAAAACTGAGGAGTCGGAGCATTTATCTACCGACTCCACAGCCCTGGTTCTAAAACAGGGATGCCCTCCAGCTGTTGCAAAACTATAACTCCCAGCATGCCTGGATAGCCTACAGCTGAGCATGATGGGAGTTGTAGTTTTACAACAGCTGTAGGGCCGCAGGTTGGGCATCCCTGTTCTAAAATTTCAGAGAATTGACTTCTCCACATTACTGGAGTCCTGGAATGAATCTGAAATCAATGACTTGCTAACCATAGTTACTTTGCAATATACGTAACTGGTGTATCTAAGAGGGAGGTAATCACCCCAAGGTTCTGTAATTACTGTCCCTAATGGAAATTGAAGCTGCTCCGTTTTATGGGCAGCCTGACCGCCACAATATTACCTGGTGATGATACTAATGGTGGTAACACTTATAATTTATTTTATTTTGGCAGGAGCTCCGTACAGTATTAGAATGTATTGGCTCCGATGAGCCGATGTTATTGTTTCACGAAGTCTCGCGAGACTTCGGGCAATAACTTCATAAATTAATTTGTATTGTGAAAAAAACATTTCCCGAACTCGGCTTCGGTTCCAAGTCGGAGTCGAGTTCAGGAAATGGTCTTTTACAGTACAAATTCGAGACTTCGCGAAGCAATAACTTCGGCTCATCGGAGCCAATACATTGTAATACTGTACGGAGCTCCTGCACTGTACAGTATTAGAACGAAGTTTTAGGCAAATGGACTTCAGATGTTTCATCTGAAGTCGATTCGCTCATCCCTAATTGTAACTATCTGTGAGTATATGACAGTTAGAACGGAGATTCACTACACACAGAGGGCCTCATTTATCAAAACTGCCTAACAGTAAAACTGTTAAGGGCTGATTCTCCACCGTAGCAATTATCTGGCGGTGTAAAAGTGCCACAGATTACCCGATGAACAAGCAAAAATCATCGTTCACCAGCAGCAGGTCGTGCTGTCGGCAACCACCTAGTCAGTATGAGGACGAGAGATGGCATTGGCAATCATTTCTCCCCATACTGTGGAGGAGATCACTGCATGTAAATGCAGCGGTCTCCTTCACTGACGAGCAGGCACTTCCTTCCCAACAATCGCCTGCAGAATTGGCCAGGGTAGGGGCAAGGGGCCTTTAGATGCCCATAGTCACCAATCAGAGCTCAGCATTTATTATTATTATTATTATTATTATTATTATTATTATTATATATATTTTTTTTAATTTAATTTTTTTTTTTCCAGAAAAGTCCCATGCATTTAATAGCAAAAGAAAGAAATGTATCCAAACATATACCTGTCAAACTTTTTTTTTTTCAAAGCACTTTAGGAAATGAAAACTAAGCTCTGATTGGTTGCTTTGGACATCTACGACAATTTTACTGTTAAATCGTTTTGATAAATGAGGCTCTTTAAATTTTTTTGTTTTATCAGATGTTTCTATATGCCAAAAAGTATTAGTCATATAGTGTAAGGTAGCCTTAAAGGGAACCTGTCACCGGGATTTGACAGGAGATAGGTTGCTAGATGGTCGCTAGCACATCCGCAATACCCAGTCCCCATAGCTCTGTGTGCTTTTATTGTGTAAAAAAACCGATTTGATACATATGCAAATTAACCTGAGATGAGTCGTGTCCCTGACTCATCTCACATACAGGACTCATCTCAGGGACAGGACTCATCTCAGGTTAATTTGCATATGTATCTAATAGTTTTTTTTACACAATAAAAGCACACAGAGCTATGGGGACTGGGTATTGCAGATGTGCTAGAGGCCATCTAGAAACACATGTCCTCAGCTCTATACCCAAAATCCCGGTGACCGGTTCCCTTCTGTTGCACAAACATACTGTATGTTTGAGTGATATTTGTATAAATACTTCTCTTTCTTTCTTTTGCTATTGAATGCATGGGATTTTATTATTTATCATAACGGGAGTCATTGATGACCAAAGCCTCGAAAAACATCTGAAGAAAACAAAAGACAAAAAGAAAAAAATAAAGAAATCCTTCTTCCCATTTAGCAGGCTATGTTAAAAGCTGAGTACAGTACTCTGTTCAGTACTACTAGTAGTACTGACACTGTGCGTATGTGACCACCTCTGGTAAAGTTCTGGTAAAATTCTGTAATGAGATCAAACCCACTGGGTCATTATTGAATTTCTTCACCCTTTCCCACAGGAAATCTCCAGGTCACCTAAAAGAGGGACCAAGGGAGCGGGCAGGAATTGTTGTCGGACATTGCATGGGTCAAGGAATGCACATTTAGTCATAAGCAGTAGACAGGCCAAGGTCAGGACAGGCAGCAGATAAGGCTACTTTCACACTCGTGTTTTGGGCGGATCCCTCATGGATCTGCAAAAACGGATCCGTTAAAATAATGCAACCGCATGCATCAGTGATGAACGGATACGTTTGTATTAGGCTACTTTCACACTGGCGTTTTGGCTTTCTGTTTGTGAGATCCGTCATGGGCTCTCACAAATGGTCCAAAACGGATCAGTTTTGCCCTAATGCATTCTGAATGGAAAAGGATCTGCTCAGAATACATCAGTTTGACTCCGATCAGTCACCATTCCGCACTGGAGCCGTTCAACAAAACACTGCCTGCAGCGTTTTGCTGTCCGCTTGATGAAGCTGAGCCAAACGGATCCATCCTGGCACACAATGTAAGTCAATGGGGACGGATCCGTTTTCACTGGCACAATAGAAAACTGATCCGTTCCTCATTGACTTTCAATGGAGTTCATGACGGATCCGTCTTGGCTATAGATAATACAAACGAATCCGTTCATGACAGATGCATGCAGTTGTATTATTGTAACGGATCCGTCTGTGCAGATCCATGATGGATCCGCCCAAAACAGGAGTGTGAAAGTAGCCTTATCTGTAATATAGCCAAGACAGATCGGTCATGAACTCCATTGAAAGTCAATGGGAGACGGATCCGTTTTCTATTGTGCCAGATTGTGTCCGTCCCCATTGACTTACATTGTGATCCGTTTGGTTCAGTTTCGTCAGACGGACACCAAAACGCTGCAAGCAGCGTTTTGGTTTCCGCCTCTAGAGCGGAATGGAGACGGAACGGAGGCAAACTGATGCCTTCTGAGCGGATCCTTATCCATTCAGAATGCATTAGGGCAAAACTGATCCGTTTTCAACCGCTTGTAAGAGCCCTGAACGGATCTCGCATACGGAAATCCAAAACGCCAGTGTGAAAGTGACCTAAGATGTAGCCTTTTAGGAAAGGAGTGCTAAGGGAAAGTTTCTTAAAAAGCCATCAGCACTTGGGCATTAGCTGAAGGCAGGTGTGATTAGTGCCCTTTAAAGTTTTGACCATGCTAGGCTCCTGACAGCACTATGTAGGGGCTGGGGAGAGCAGTACAAACATACCTTTTGTGGAGCTTTTATCATCAAGAGTAGTGAGAAATTGAGAGTGTCAACTTTCATTTTGCCAAATTCTGCTCCTTAAGTGCACTGGAGGTGGAGCTTCACTGTGAGGCACTCTCTGCTTAGAGTGACAGCTGTTGAATCCAACCAAGAGACCACTATAGCTGTCACTCAGAGCTATGAAGAGGGCAGAGAGTCCTTTACAGTGAAGCTCCACCTCCATTGCACCCAAGGAGCAGAATAAAAGTTCATTTTCATACTACTCCTGATGCTAAAAGCTCCACAAAAGGCATATTTTTACTGCTCTCCCCACCCCCTACATATAGTAGAACAGTCATCAGTTTGTCAAAACTGCTGACAGATTCCTTTTAAGAGCCCGGCAGCTGGTACATGCATGTGATCCATGGCCAAAGCAGCGGCTGGGATCAGGATGCCGGGGGCCATTGCCGGTTTGCCAGAAATGGTTTAATAACACACTGTCACTTTTCCCAGACTCTTTCACTCCATATCAGTGTACCTTAGTATGGGCCTTTCTCCTGAACCAGGTAGAGCAGTTCATCCAAATGTTCTTCTTAGACACCTTGGAGAAGGTCTGGGAAACAAGGCTTGTCCCCTCTCCATTCAGACCCCTATTTCCTTGCGGTCACACGGAAAACTCTCGAGCAGCTTGTTGGTAATCTTTTCACATATCTCCGTTGTTTTGCACTCAGGGCTCTACTTGGGAAGCCAGTTACATTAGAAAGCAGTGGCACTTCATTTACTCTATTAGGCATTTGAGAAGCATGTTGACGTGATGTGTATTTTAATTTGACGTGTCACAATCAACAGTTTTTACATTACCTGTTTAAACCCTGGCACGGTGTGTTTCATTAGTTTGCTCAGCATGGAAAATCTGCATTGCTAAGTACTCGCCTTGAATTTTTATGAGATCGTATAAAGCATGATTATCATAATGTTTATTATGTGTGGTGAGACATGGTAGTATTTGTACCTGTCATCACAAGTCATATCTGTTTTATTAAGACCAGGGTTCCAAGGAAGCTTTGTTCATTTGGATGGGGGCAGTTCCTAGCAGCATATTCTTTAAGACCAGAGCAGTTGAACTAATCTATGAACATTCAGCGTCCTCTCAAGATGAGGACTTCTTGCCTTCTACAGAACATAATGTTAGTGTAACTGTCATATTTTAATTTTATTTGCTAGTTTATTACAGCTAGGCATGTATATTGGAGTTAGTTTCTCAATGAGTGTCAAAAGATCTGTAATTGCCTTATAATAACAGCTTTCATTAATGTCCTCTGTCCCTTTCCACTGCTCCCTTAAAAGACAGTTGATATGGCTTGTCTGTCTTCCCTTTAGTGTAAACAGAAGACGGAGGGGCAGTCCTTCACACTGCATGCCTGCATTAGGCTTCAGAGTGAGGAGGCGTGTCTCAGTAATCCAATCTGATTGGCTGGCAGGGAGCTCCTGGCTACAGCAAGTGTGTATGGGAAGTGAGGGAAAGCAGTTTTGGTCTCTGAGAACTGGCGAAGGAGCCATCTTGACAAGATCCTCATATTGTAGGGGTTAAAAACAGCAGTAACTAAGGGAAAAACTCAAGGAAAACAGTGGTATATGAAGAAACTAAAGATTGCTTTATGCATAATGCTGCAGCAGCAGTCGCATGTGCTAAAATAGATTTTTTTATTTTATGAAAACATGACAGTTACCCTTTAAGTCGAACTAATCCCGGGCAGCTTTCACTATGTGTCTGTTCAGTGGCTGCTTTGATTCAGGTGAATAGAGTTTACTTAGACGTTAGGGCTCCCATACATATTAGCGTATTGTCAGCTGAATCCTCGGAAAACAGGGGATTGGGCCAACAGTCTAATGTGTGTGGGAAGTTCCAGACTCTTCCCCCCAACAGATGTCAGGAGAGAGAGAGAGGATAGGGCAAAGGGAATATTTTCACCCAATTATTTTGTTCTCCTGGGAGATAAGCGGCCTCCAGAGGTGTCTGGCTGGGGCTCTCTCCCCTCTCCCCATTAAATGCACATAGACTTTCGGCCAAGCCCATCGTATATGTGCATGGTGGAGTCAGGAGAGATAGCTGTCAGCCGACGGCTATTGACTATGTATGGCCGCCCTTAGAACTCATGTTCTCAGCTCTGGTAGTATGCTATGCACTGTATAACAGAAGTGGGTGAATCCACGGAACTATATAGGCAGCGTGCCTAGAACTTTGCTTCTGGCACCCAACGTTACAGTTTGGTTTGTTTATTTCTTGTCTGGTCTAACTGGCTCCGAAGGTCTGCAGAATTAGGGGGAAAAGTAACACAAGGAACTGATGGCTCTAATTTATTTCACACAAAGTTTTTCCTATTGTTAGCATATACCGTAAATCTTCAAGGATTCTTTGCGTTTGAAATAATTAGATGTACAGCAGACTATTTGTGTGGTGATGGAAAGTGTTGACATTTCAATTTGTATTTTGTGTCATTTTACCTAATGTTATTTCCACTTAGGGCTCTTTCACACCTGCGTTGTTGTGTTCCGGCATAGAGTTCCGTCGTCGGGACTCTATGCCGGAAGAATCCTGATCAGGATTATCCCCATGCATTCTGAATGGAGAGAAATCTGTTCAGGATGCATCAGGATGTCTTCAGTTCCGGAACGGAACGTTTTTTGGCCGGAGAAAATACCGCAGCATGCTGCGCTTTTTGCTCCGGCCAAAAATCCGGAACACTTGCCGCAAGGCCGGATCCGGAATTAATGCCCATTGAAAGGCATTGATCCGGATCCGGCCTTAAGCTAAACGTCGTTTCGGCGCATTGCCGGAGCCGACATTTAGCTTTTTCAGAGTGGTTACCATGGCTGCCGGGACGCTAAAGTCCTGGCAGCCATGGTAAAGTGTAGTGGGGAGCGGGGAGCAGTGTACCGTCCGTGCGGCTCCCCGGGCGCTCCAGAGTGACGTCAGGGCGCCCCAAGCTCATGGATCATGTGATCACATGGATCACGTCATCCATGCGCATGGGGCGCTCTGACGTCATTCTGGAGCGCCCGGGGAGCCGCACGGACTGTAAGTATACCGCTCCCCCGCTCCCCACTACTACTATGGCAACCAGGACTTTAATAGCGTCCTGGGTGCCATAGTAACACTGAACGCATTTGGAAGACGGTTCCGTCTTCAAATGCTTTCAGTACACTTGCGTTTTTCCGGATCCGGAGTGTAATTCCGGCAAGTGGAGTACACGCCGGATCCGGACAACGCAAGTGTGAAAAAGGCCTAAGGATAATTTTCTATTGGGGGGGGGGGGGGGCATTATTAAACGTTATATGCCAGTTTTGTTTGTTATTTTTATACGGTGCTTGCCACCTTTGGAGAATAGAGTGGTGCAGGGCATGCACAGCCCAATATATTTAAAGGCTATATACACCTTTGGGGGACATTTTTTTTAATTATTATTGCATTGTACTTATTTTGAGCTAGAAATAATTTTTTCAGTTGATCTTTATTAAAAAATACAGAATCCTTTTATGTATACATAGCTGAGATGCTCTAGTAGCACCCTTTGGATTTTCAGTCTTTTCCGTCAGACCAGGAGTTAACAGGATTCTTACCTCTGACATTATAAACACTCATTAAAACTCAATCCTTATCTTACTGATAAGACTGTGGCTAAGGCCCATTTCAGACAAGCAAGTTCCACACTCCAGACTCGCAGCGTGAGTATAAGGCCCCTTTCACACGAGCGAGTTTTCCGCGCGGGTGCAATGCGTGACGTAAACGCATTGAATCTGGACCCATTCATTTCTATGGGGCTGTGCACATGAGCGGTGATTTTCATGCATCACTTGTGCGTTGCGTGAAAATCGCAGCATGTTCTATATTCTGCGGTTTTCACGCAACGCAGGCCCCATAGAATTGAATGGGGCTGCGTGAAAATCACAAGCATCCGCAAGCAAGTGCGGATGCGGTGCGATTTTTCACACACGGTTGCTAAGAGATGATCGGGATGGGGACCCGATCATTATTATTTTCCGTTATAACATGGTTATAAGGGAAAATAATAGCATTCTTAATACAGAATGCATAGTACAATAGGGCTGGAGGGGTTAAAAAAAACATATAATAATATAACTCACCTTAATCCACTTGATCGCGCAGCTCGGCTTCTCTTCTTTTTTTTTTGCTGTGCACAGGAAAAGGACCTGTGGTGACGTCCCTACGCTCATCACATGGTCCGTCACATGATCCACCACCATGGTAAAAGATCATGTGATGGACCATGTGATGAGCGCCGTGACGTCATCAAAGGTCCTATTCCTAAAAGAAGAAGACAGATGAGATGCCGGCTGTGCGAACAAGTGGATTAAGGTGAGTTAAATTATTTTATTTATTTTTTAACCCCCTCCAGCCCTATTGTACTATGCATTCTGTATTCAGAATTCTATTATTTTCCCTTATAACCATGTTATAAGGGGAAATAATACAATCTACACAACCTTGAACCCAATCCTGAACTTCTGTGAAGTAGTTCGGGTCTGGGTACCACATTCAGTTTTTTTATCACGCACGTGCAAAACACAATGCACCCGCACGATAAAAACTGAACAACTGAACACAATTACAATCGAAACTGACTGCAATTGCGTACCTACTCGCGCGGGTTTGCCACAACGCATCCGGACCTTATCCGGACACGCTCGTCTGCAAGGGGCCTAAGACAGCTCCCGTCCTGAACTCCAAGCACTGCCGGGGTCGCATAACATTATATTGATTTATGATTCTATGTAACTCTTAGGCCTCTTTCACACGGGCGTGTCCGGATGCGTCCCGATGCATTGCGGCAAACCCGCGCGAGTAGGAATGCAATTGCAGTCAGTTTTGACTGCGATTGCGTTCCGATGTTCAGTTTTTATCGCGCGGGTACAATGTGTTTTGCACGCGCGTGATAAAAAACCGACTGTGGTACCCAGACCCGAACTTCTTTACAGAAGTTCAGGTTTGGGTTAGTTGTAGTGTAGATTGTATTATTTCCCCTTATAACATGGTTATAAGGGAAAATAATAGCATTCTGAATACAGAATGCAAAGTAAAATAGGGCTGGAGGGGTTAAAAAAAAAATAATAATAATTTAACTCCCCTTAATCCACTTGTTCGTGCAGCCGGCATCTCTTCTGTCTATAACTGTGAGCAATAGGACCATTGATGACGTCACTGTGTTCATCACATGGTCCATCACATGATCCATCACCATGGTAATGGATCATGTGATGAGCGCAGTGACGTCATCAAAGGTCCTATTGCTCACAGATGAAGACAGAAGAGAAGCCGGGCTGCGCGAACAAGTGGATTAAGGTGAGTTAAATTATTTTTTATTTATTTTTAACCCCTCCAGCCCTATTGTACTATGCATTCTGTATTCAGAATGCTATTATTTTCCCTTATAACCATGTTATAAGGGGAAATAATAGTGATCGGGTCCCCATCCCGATAGTCACCTAGCAACCGAGCGTGAAAATCGCACTGCATCCGCAACCCGCGATTTTCACGCAACCCCATTCATTTCTATAGGGCCTGCGTTACGTGAAAAACGCACAAAGAGGAGCATGCTGCGATTTTCACGCAATGCACAAGTGATGCGTGAAAATCACCGCTTGTGTGCACAGCCCCATAGAAATGAATGGGTCAGGATTCAGTGCGGGTGCAATGCGTTCAACTCACGCATCGCATCCGCGCGGAATACTCACCCGTGTGAAAGGGGCCTAACAGTTCTGGAATGTATTGGATAACACTGACAGCATTATGGCAGTATTATCCAATACATTCCAGAACTGTAAGAGTTGCATAGCATCATAAATCAATATAATGTTATGCGACCCCGGCAGTGCTTGGAGTTCAGGACGGGAGCTGTCTTTTACTGGCTCTTCTGGTCTGGAGTGTGGAACTTGCTTGTCTGAAAGGGGCCTTAAATAAGTGTTTATGACTTCTTAGTAGTTTAGAGATAAGTGTTATTAGATGACAGGCACAAAGTGAAGGTACCAGTCACACACCTAGAGAAAAAAATTAACCCTTTGTGACAGAACAGCTCAATATTTTTAATAAAGGCCAGTTTTAAAATAGGATTTTTAGCCAAAAATGAGTAAAATGCAATCCTAAACAAAAAATTACCTTTAAAGGTGTACATAGCCTTAACCATTTGCAATTTATACTGTCTATACTAGCTGTGGTGGCTTTCAGATTCTGTTGCATGCACCTCATAATAAACTTGGACCATATTTTCTTCTTTTTTTTCCACCAGCGATTATATCAATATCATTATGGAATGCCAGTCTTGATAAATAACCCCCCTTTCCCCAGTGTGTTTGATCTACACCATAAGAACATAAGTACAGCACTCTGCTATCTCCGGAGTTCTAATAGAAATGAATGGAGTGGCCACAGGCTTGCCCAGTCACCCACTCCATTGTCGTGATCGGTGGAGGTCCCAGCAGTAGAACCCTCACCGATCTGATAGTTCTCCTCTATCCTGTGGATTGGGGATAACTTAATATAACCAGAATACCCCTTTAGGCAATCTCTCAGTAAGGCCTCATGCACACGACCGTTGTTTTGGTCCGCATCCGAGCCGCAGTTTTTGCGGCTTGAATGCGGACTCATTCACTTCAATGGGGCCACAAAAGATGCGGACAGCACTCTGTGTGTTGTCCGCATCCGTTGCTCCGTTCTGTGGTCCGCAAATTAAATCTAACCTGTCCTATTCTTGTCCGTTTTGCGGACAAGAATAGGCAATTATATCAATGGCTGTCCGTGCAAATTGCGGAACGCACACAGACACCATCTGTACAGTAATCTTTTTATTAAAAAAAGTCATGCTTTTGACCAATTTCCCTGCCTTGTGTGTTGGAAAAAGTAAAACATTCTGAACATACAATTCTCACTGTATTTTTACTATTGATAACTAGCCTAAATACATTGATAAATCTCACACATACAGTTCTAAATCTTTTGCTTCCCTTCACATAGTACATGATAAGTTGTATGCCTTCAGCAACCAATAGGGGAGTCTCATTGCATAGCAGTTTATACCGTTGAACTCAATAGAAGCTGTACAATATCTCCTGATCTCCTCTAGTGGTGGTTGTGGGAAAATGCTGTGGATTTATGTCAGGAAGCAAGGAGTCCAGCGTCGAGCTCCTTCTCACCATGGTGTCTGCCTCCATGGTAAGGTACGCTGCTGAACACAGCCCTGGTTTCTAGAGGTGTAATATCTTTTTCCTGCCTCATGACATTCAATTTTATTAAGGTTCACTGTTGGTGGTGGTAAAGTCCTAAACATCTATGTTGTTCAGTTATGTAATAGAGTGCTGCGGATGCCGACCCATTCAAGTCAATCCGCAAGATACGACCAAAAATGAGACTTCACCTATCTTTGGCGGTACGGAGGCACAGATCGAAAGCCCACAGAAGTGATATAAAGGGCTTCCGTCGGCTTTCAGGTTCGTGCCTCCGCACTGTATAAAGATAGAACGTGTCAATGGGTCTGCAAACGGATAATTGATATTTATTTAATGTTTAATAATGTAATCATGGCATTACAGGGGTTAAAGGGCTGACCGCTGTATGCTGACTTGAAGAATTGTGCTAATAGGCTGTAAACAGAGCACCTCAGTTGGCGGGTACGAAAACTCATCCCTGTTCAGTGAGTACATATAGAAACCTGAGCAATACATAAATACAGTACAAGAACAGACCTCATTACATAAATACCGTACCAGAGCCAAGCATAGTACATGCCACAAAACGTAAACCGCGCCCTGCCGGCCAGAGACAATGAATCCGTCTGGGGATGGGTGATAGCTACTTCTGAAGGATACGTTTATTAAGCAACATATCATGTGACCTACCCAAGGGGAACATGTATAGGAAGAGTGTGTCCTTTTCGCATGTTTGGATACTGAGGGGTATTCCCATCTCAGAACGTATAGCGTGTGTGTGTATATGTATGTGTGTGTATATATATATATATATATATATATATATATATATATATATATAGACACAGTGCCATGTTGTGTAATCTATGCCAGCGCTTATCTTGCAGGGAGTTGACCCAGGTCATGCATTGCTTTCATTATAGTCCAATGTTTTGCTGTAAGACTAAGCACTCCATTGTTTGCCTGTTTCCTTCTCCCTACTCACTTCCTTTTGGCATGCGATCTATTAATTAGTCTTCTCAATCTTTCTGCTGAAGACTGACCTGTGTTCCTAGCGGGGCTGAGATCTCTTAGGGTGTGTACGTATGGCACTGACCATGATGGACAACGTATGACGGTGCTGTTCTCTGACACTGTATTCCGCTGCTCCAGTGTGCCAGTCTACAAGGAATTATCTCACCAGACTGGCGCCTATGATCACCCTGAATACAACTACTGGACGCTCGAACCTTGACTCCTGCTGGAAACTAGATGTTACTGTCAAATACCTTAATAAATAGGACTAGGTTCACATCTGGATAAAATCTGCTAGAAATCCCCAAGTAAATCTGCAACACACTTGTCGTTTGCGGATTTAAACGCAACTGAAGAAAAATGGGCATACTGCAGATTTAAACATTCGATCTGCATGTTAAAATGTAGATGGGGATTGGAAAATCCCACAGACTTGCATTGTTCTGTACTTTTGGGCCGGATTTACGTAGCAGTAATCCGCAATGTGTGAACCCTTAGCCTAGGAGAAATAATTACTTGGGACACAATGAATTCCCTAGTTGTACGCAGGGCTGTGGAGTCGGAGTCGGGGGAAATTTTGTGTACCTGGAGTCGGAGTCGGCAAACAATGCACCGACTCCGACTAAATTTAGATTGGAATAAAAAAAAAAAAAGCAAGTTTAAATGTCCCAATTCACAAAAAGTTATAATTAATGACTTCTCTACTGTAAGAATAAAGACCAATGCATGCAGTGCCTCACGTAACCGCAAAACAAACACGTTAAGTGACCGCGAAGAAGCTTTTCATGTGCTTCACTATATGGCACGCAACGCACAATTAGGAGCTGCAATACTTACACTTTCCATAGTGTTGTGTTCTGCTTTTACAGGGAACGCAGCGTCCATGTGTAACCTAGCCTCTCACTGATAACTGATTAAGTAAATATGTTTTTTGCAGGACTAGAGACACTTGTATAAGTGAAGGGAATGGATAGTCAATAGTTCAAGACTGAAGCTGTAAACCATTGGAAAAACTGCTGTCATTCAGCTAAGGCTATAAAAACTTGTAAACTCAGATTGTTAGCTTAAACTTTAAACATGACTATGGGATTCTACCAGGGAAATCATGTTTTAGAATAAATGCCCCTTCCCCTGCCCCTTCCTGGATCCTCCTTTGTTTTCATTGTGTTTGTCTTTTGCTTAAACTGTGCAATACAGTAGACTGTTGGCTTCCCAGCCAGTAGTCCTGTGGTAGGTTGCGTTTCTTTCCCTCAAGGAATGTATAAAATACATTCGCATATTAATACAGAGGAGTCGGAGTCGGAAGTACCAAAAACGGAGGAGTCTGAGTCGGAACATTTATCTACCGACTCCACAACCCTGGTTGTACGCCATGTTCATAGTTTTATAACAGCAGCCATCATGGGGCACTGCTGAATGTAACCTGAGCTGGATGTAACCATGATATCAAAAGTTTGAAGAAAACTCAGTTATGTCATAGAGTTTGGATCGGTGAGGGTCTGAGACTCCCACCAGTCTCTAGAACGAGGAGGAAAAAAGCACTCTTATCGCGCTCTCCTTGCTGCAGGAGAGGAAGTGAGACAGACTCAAGAGACCGTCTATGGGCCCGTCTTGATTGCATCTCATAAGATTTAGGAAAATACCCCTTAATAAAGTTTTCAGCTATGCAGAGCTTTCTATGAGTTTATCATTAGATGTGCTGATATATTGTGATTTTTGCATTTCTTAAATGGGTTAGCCCACAAGAAACATGTGATCCCCCATTCAGAGAATGAGTGATAAAGATTCTATACAGTCAGTTCCTATCAGATGATGGGTCTAATGTACTGTGCTCACATAATAATGTCAGTACAGTACAACAGATCTGCAATCAGATCGGAAACTGTATTAGGCTACTTTCACACTAGCGTTGTTAGAATCCGGCAGGCAGTCCCAGCAACTGAAACAGTATGCAAACTGACATCCTTTTTTTCCAGATCCGTTAGACGGATCCGGATCAGATCTGTCTCATCCGGTATTTTCCGTAATAATGGATCCGGTATTTAAATTAGGGATCGACCGATATTGATTTTTTTTTTTTTTTTAGAGCCGATAGCGATAATCTGTGAACTTTCAGGCCGATAATTTATACCGATATTTTATATATTATATTAGTTGGTAGTCACCGAGGTGGTGGAAATTTGCATTTGGCACTAGTATATTATAAATGTAAAATATAAATTAATAAAGCCCTTCGTTGGTAGTCAATTTATAATTTACTTTTATAATATACTAGTGCCAAATGCCAATTTCCACACCACCCCCCCTCCTCCCTCCTCACTGACTTTATTAACCCCTATCATACCTCAGATCAGACCTTTATTAACCCCTATCAGAACTCAGATGAATAAAATAAAATAAAATCCTCACCTCTCCTACCCCGCGGCTCCTCTTCATCTCCGGGTCCGGCGTCTCACTCCCCTGTGATCTCTGGCCCGCGCTGCACTGTCACCTGACAGCGTGCAACATCAGGTCATAGTGCGAGCACTACATCCTGATGCTGTACGGGGTCAGGACAGTGCAGCGCAAGCCCCATCAAAGAAGACAAGGGAAGGTGAGTATCGGAAGCGCTTGCTGCTCTTCTTTCCCGCTCCCGGCACCCGATGCATACTAGGGCGGGCTTCCATAATGTAAGCGCTCACTAGAATTTGCTTTATATGCATTATCGGCAAGATTAGATGCCGATACCGATAACGTACAAAATACTGTATTATCGGCCGATAATTTCGGTACTTCCGATAATCGGTTGATCCCTAATTAAAAAAAATTCAAAGATCAAAAGTGAAACCAGCTCCTCCTATATCCCGGCACATGCGCAGACCAGAAAACCGCATCCGGCGATGCGACAATTTCCGGAACACTTGGTACCAGATCCGGCATTAATACATCTCGTATTGTTCTGAGATTTTGGTCGGAAAAAATACTGCAGCAAGCTGCTGTATTTTGTCCGGTCAAATACCGTACAAGGGACAGAACGGAAGACATCCTGATGCATACTGAAAGGATTGCATTCCGTTCAAAATGCATTAGGACACAACGAATACGTTTTTTTCCGGTATTGAGACCCTTTACCGGATTTCAATACTGGAAAAATATGATGCAGTCAGTTCAGGAGATGCAGCCGACACATGGCCCATGTTTTCTGGACCGTGTGAATCAGTCCTTAGACACATTTGTATTTATAGTACACTCGCTTAAAGTCCCTCGACTGTTCACAGGTCATCTACCATCTACATTTCTGTAATTGTGTGAACTTTAAATCTAGTTCCAGTGATCATTGAGCTTATAGTCATACCTGTAGATGTCATTATCGTTACCTTTTTGCTGATTTCTAATATGTGTGCATCCAGATGTTTTAGTGACTGTATTAGGAGATCTACAACAGGATTTACCTCTGTTCTAGTGAACTTAGATCATCGTAGATTTCTGTGATATAATGTGGCAACATTACAGCAGTCTGAATTAGGTCTTAGATTCGTGTTCTATGTTTTGGTAAAGGGAACCCGTCACCATGAAAACGCAGTGTAATCTACATGCAACATGTTATAGAGCAGATTGATATATAGTTTTATGGGGAAAGATTCAGTGAAACTTGTAATTTATACATTTAAATTCCTGCTCATTCCGGGCTTTAAAGACAAGGAGACGGTCCTATCAGTGACTGACAGCTCTCTCTGTGTACACAGTCATAGAGGGGAGGCTGTCAGTCACTGATAGGACCGTCTCCTTGTCTTCAGTCAGTGATTGACAGCTCTCTGTATACACAGTCATAGAGGGAAGGCTGTCAGTCACTGATAGGCCCGTCTCCTTGTCTTCAGTCAGTGACTGACAGCTATCTCTATATACACAGTCATAGAGGGAAGGCTGTCAGTCACTGATAGGACCGTCTCCTTGTCTTCAGTCAGTGATTGACAGCTCTCTGTATACACAGTCATAGAGGGAAGGCTGTCAGTCACTGATAGGACCGTCTCCTTGTCTTCAGTCAATGACTGACAGCTATCTCTGTATACACAGTCATAGAGGGAAGGCTGTCATCACTGATAGGACCGTCTCCTTGTCTTCAGTCAGTGATTGACAGCTCTCTGTATACACAGTCATAGAGGGAAGGCTGTCAGTCACTGATAGGACCGTCTCCTTGTCTTCAGTCAATGACTGACAGCTATCTCTGTATACACAGTCATAGAGGGGAGGCTGTCAATCACTGATAGGATCTCCTCCTTGTCTTCAGTCAGTGACTGACAGCTATCTCTGTATACACAGTCATAGAGGGAAGGCTGTCAGTCACTTATAGGACCGTCTCCTTGTCTTCAGTCAGTGACTAACAGCTATCTCTGTATACACAGTCATAGAGGGAAGGCTGCGGGTCACTGATAGGACGTCCTCCTTGTCTTCAGTCAGTAATTGACAGCTATCTCTGTATACACAGTCATATAGGGAAGGCTGTCAGTCACTGATAGGACTGTCTCCTTGTCTTCAGTCAGTGACTGACAGCTCTCTCTGTATACACAGTCATAGAAGGAAGGCTGTCGGTCACTGATAGGACCGTCTCCTTGTCTTCAGTCAGTGACTGACAGCTATCTCTGTATACACAGTCATAGAGGGAAGGCTGTCATCACTGATAGGACCGTCTCCTTGTCTTCAGTCAGTGACTGACAGCTCTCTCTGTATACACAGTCATAGAGGGAAGGCTGTCAGTCACTGATAGGACAGTCTCCTTGTCTTCAGTCAGTGACTGACAGCTCTCTCTGTATACACAGTCATAGAGGGCAGGTGGTCAGTCACTGATAGGACCGTCTCCTTGTCTTCAGTCAGTGACTGACAGCTATCTCTGTATACACAGTCATAGAGGGAAGGCTGTCATCACTGCTAGGACCATCTCCTTGTCTTCAGTCAGTGACTGACAGCTATCTCTGTATACACAGTCATAGAGGGAAGGCTGTCATCACTGATAGGACCGTCTCCTTGTCTTCAGTCAGTGACTGACAGCTCTCTCTGTATACACAGTCATAGAGGGAAGGCTGTCAGTCACTGATAGGACAGTCTCCTTGTCTTCAGTCAGTGACTGACAGCTCTCTCTGTATACACAGTCATAGAGGGCAGGTGGTCAGTCACTGATAGGACCGTCTCCTTGTCTTCAGTCAGTGACTGTCAGCTATCTCTGTATACACAGTCATAGAGGGAAGGCTGTCATCACTGATAGGATCTCCTCCTTGTATTCAGTCAGTGACTGACAGCTATCTCTGTATACACAGTCATAGAGGGAAGGCTGTCAGTCACTGATAGGACCGTCTCCTTGTCTTCAGTCAGTGACTGACAGCTCTCTCTGTATACACAGTCATAGAGGGAAGGCTGTCAGTCACTGATAGGGCCGTCTCCTTGTCTTCAGTCAGTGACTGACAGCTATCTCTGTATACACAGTCATAGAGGGGAGGCTGTCAGTCACTGATAGGGCTGTCTCCTTGTCTTCAGTCAGTGACTGACAGCTATCTCTGTATACACAGTCATAGAGAGAAGGCTGTCATCACTGATAGGACCGTCTCCTTGTCTTCAGTCAGTGACTGACAGCTATCTCTGTATACACAGTCATAGAGGGAAGGCTGTCATCACTGATAGGACCGTCTCCTTGTCTTCAGTCAGTGACTGTCAGCTATCTCTGTATACACAGTCATAGAGGGAAGGCTGTCATCACTGATAGGACCGTCTCCTTGTCTTCAGTCAGTGACTGACAGCTCTCTCTGTATACACAGTCCTAGAGGGAAGGCTGTCAGTCACTGATAGGACCGTCTCCTTGTCTTCAGTCAATGACTGACAGCTATCTCTGTATACACAGTCATAGAGGGAAGGCTGTCATCACTGATAGGATCTCCTCCTTGTCTTCAGAGCCCAGAATGAGCAGGAATTTACATGTATAAAATACAAGTTATTCTGAATCTTATCCCAAAGACTATATATTAATCTGCTCAGCTCCTCCTGCTCTATAACCTACTATCTGCAGCTCAGACATGGTGTTCAATGTGACCGGTTCCCTTTAAACAGTTCGATATAATATAGTTGACTCCATTAAGATTTGTTTGTATCTTGACATTAGATTGTTTATGCTATCTGTGTTAGCATTAATACCAAAAATGATACTTTTCATATGTTAGGCTCAGTTCCCATCACATCAGAGATATACTTCTGGAAATGCACTTTGATGTATACCATAATGTATCGCTGGCATAGGTTTCATATTCTGTGTTTTTATGACATTTTAAAGTATAGGAATTCCCTCGGTGTGCGTACTGTAACACAAAATAATGTAATAAAATGCGCAGTAATTATACCTTGGCAGATGGAGATGTATCATTTAAAATGAGCATGGGTGGTCCCGCAGGTTGTCATATTTGACAATTCATCATGTAGGTGAGGTGTGAATGACACGTGTGCAGCTGCTTCTCCTGGAGCACAGGTTCCCAAGTAGTGGAGAAGTGAAAAGGTGACATGGAGCCTGAGATCAGAACATGGCTGCTTCCCTCTCTTTACACATGGATTTGTATGTATTTTATGCATTTCCATTTTCCTCTTTTAGTCAGTTTTCAGCTATTATTCCATGTGTCTATGCCTTCTTTTACGTAATTCCGAAGCTGCAGGGGATAATTTGTGTAATTCAGGGATTCTTGAACCCATGCTGATGCACCAGTAGTTCCTGTCGAGGTTCGCTGCCTGTATCTGAGGGAATTGCTTTGCTACTTGTTTGCTTTTCTACCTTTTTGTCCACTTGTGAAAGGCTGCCCTGGAAACTGTGTGGCTTGCTAAGAAAGGATATTGAAATCCTGATTTGTTCAGTACAGCTGGATGAGTGACGGAGCCCACATTTATTCAAGTTACCCAGACCTTGCCAAAATCCTGCCCGTGCACCGTCATGTCGCCTACTTTACATCTACGTCAGATTATTAACTACCACCTCGAATAGTGCTTATGTTATTTACAGGTCATCAGGGGCTGTAAAATAGATGGCAGGCCTCGTGTACTCGGCTCTGTAAAGGGGGTGTCCAGCGAGAAGCATTGTTATATAATGATGGGGCATGTTAACTGAAATGCAGTGCGGCCGAGCTAAACTAGATGGTTAACGCGTCAAGTAAAGAATGGCAAGAAAATGTTAACGGACTTTTTAATTGATTTCAATGGCTTTTGTCATGAGATAACCGAGATAACATTGTGACGTGTGTTATCAGAGTCAATTTTAGCCGCATCGCTGAGAAAAAGGATGTTTTCATATATGCAAATAAGCCTCTCGGAGCAACGGTGGCGTTGCCATTACACCTAGAGGCTCAGCTCTCTCTGCAACTACCGCACCCTTTGAATTTTGACAGGGCCAGGCAGTAAAAATGGGTCCACAAAAAAAAAAAATGGACAGCACACGTCATCCGTGTGGCGAGGCTGGAAAGTATAGAACCTGTCCTATTCTTGTCTGTTTTGCAGATAAGAATGCACTTTTTGAAAAGTGGGTCCAGCGGACTTTATAAAAGAGGCAAGAAGCTCAAAAATTAGCAAATTATGACACAGATATTGTGTGCAATTAAAGCATTGCTAATCACCTATGTGTCTTCAACATTATAAAAATGTCTTATAAAAGAGGGATAAGTCTCATAGTAATTTCTTTTATGGTGCTGTGTACAGTCAAATAAACTCAGTGACTGTGAAATATTATGTTTGATTGTACGCCAAAGAGGGCTGGAGTGAAACATCATGACTGTATTGAACCTGACTGAGCACCGAACACTGTAATTTTGTTAGGGAGAAACCTCTATTAAAGGGAACCTGTCACTGGGATTTTGTGTATAGAGCTGAGGACATGGGCTGCTAGGTGGCCACTAGCACATCCGCAATACCCAGTCCCTATAGCTGTGTGTGCTTTTATTGTGTAAAAAAACAACTATTTGATACATATGCAAATTAACCTGAGATGAGTCCTGTCCCTGAGATGAGTCCAGTGTGAAGGAGCCCAGCACGCCCTGCATACTCCGAATCTCCTCCTTGCTCCCCGACGTCACAAAGCTAGAGCGCCTTAATCTTGCCATGTGCGAGTTAGCGCATGCGCAGTGTCTGCATAGTGTTCCTTCCCTGTGCTGGCATCAGCCTCAGGGAACGAACTGCGCATGCGCTAGCTGGCGCATCGCGAGATTACGGCGCTTTAGCTTTGTGACGTCGTGGAGCAAGGAGGAGATTCGGAGGATGCGGTGCTGGGCTCAGTCAGAGAAAGCAGGACTCATCTCTCAAGCATGGAGCAGATGGGACTCATGTAAGGTTCATTTACATATATGTCAGGAACATTAATTTTAAGTTTTTCTCTGAACTGATCTTTCAGAATTGATTTTAATATCATTATTAATGTATTAAAAAGTATTTTTAGAAAAGTGAGTGGATAAATAGGCTTAGAAAGTGATGACAGGTTTGCTTTAAGTGATACGCTAATTTTTCTCTACCTCAGCATACTGGAAAATGACATTAGAAGTATTATTAATTTTTTTAAATAATCTTTATTCATTTTGTCATAAAAATACAAGTCAAACAAACGTCAACTAAAAGGGTCCTGATAAACATACAGGGATACGTTCAGCATAAAAAGACAGCAAAATGCACTTACCTCTAAGCAAAAATACATACCATAACATTCCTGTGCGGGGGAAACGGAGAGCACCCTGGAACGACCCCACCTGCAAGTTATCATCTGTTAGCTAAGAGCTAAGCTGGAGTGAGCCTAACGTTCCCTTCAGTTGCTCCATCAAATACCACTCTGTTAGAGTGAACGCTTTTAGCACCTCCATTATTTCTGTGTCGGTCAGAAATGTAATAATGAAGTGACGCCATTTACTAACGACTCTCTAGGAGCCCGCTTCTCCTTGTGCTGCTCCGTTTCCCTTTGCTCCTAGAATACCTTTTTGTGTTGTGTATTATATAGTGTTCCTAATTGGTCTTTGTGGTCTCAGTGGTTAATGAGAAGCTAGAAAGTTAACACATTTCTCCTGATGGGACAAGAACTTTAAGTTAGATGTCAGGATAGCTTTTGATATAGACCTTGTTCAATATCCTAAATTAAAAGGGTTCTCCGGGATTTTCATATTAATGGTCTGTCCTCCGGATAAGTCATCAATAGGAGATCAGTGGAGGTGCCAGGAGTCGGACTCCCATCAAACTCATATTGCTGACTTATCCTGCGGATAGGACAGCAATATGAAAATCTTGGAGAATCCCTTTAACTTAGACTGTGCAGCACTCACTTTTCCAGAGTAAAAAGGCATAAAAAAATGGCATACAACGTTTAAAGGGGTCCTCTGTGATTTACATATTGTTGACCTTTCCTCAGGATAGGTCATCAGTATGAAATCGGCAGGGGTCCAACTCTCAGGACCCCCTCTGATCAGCTGTTGAAGGAAGGTGGTCACCCGACCCACTCTACCCATTTGATAGCGACTGTGCTTGGTATTGGGACTGGGACTGAGTTGCGACCAGACCATGTGACCAATGCATGTGATGTCACTGGTCTAGGAAGAGGCCTAAGCGCTCAGTGGAGCACCAAGGACTCCTCAAACAGCTAATTGGTGGGTAGGTCCTGGGAGAAGGACCCCTGACAATCTTACATTGATTACTTATCCTCAGGATAGACCCTCAATATCAAAATCATGGAAAACCCGTTTAACACGGTTGTTCCACAAAAACAGCCCCTTTTTATATCTGACCATTTTGAGTCAGAACATACAGATGCTAGCAATAGACAGCCTTTGCTCTGACAGGCTCAAGCCAGCGTCTGTGATTGACAATTCAGTTGATGGCTGCCATGTAATATTGTAAACTTAAGCGGGAATCTGTATCCAATGAGAGCTTTCCCTGGTAAAATCAGCTGGTGGTGTGAGAAGCAGGACATGTCCGCTTCCATTTAGTATGCAGATTAGCTTTCTTTACCTTTTGACAGGTAGCCCTTTTTGCAAACAGGCCTTGAGACATAATTTAGGATTATAGCCTAGCCAGAACCCCATCTGCAAACAGTTATTGTGTGTTGACTGCCCTTCGAGGGCAGGAACTCCAACAGAGGTGTATTCAGATGACTGTCAGCTGTCAAACCTTGGCTTGTAGAATAGCTTGGCTCTTCAGGTCAATTTATGCACAAAAGAAAAAGAAAAAATGTATGTGTCATGTTCACTGTATGCTGGTAGTCTAAAGGGGCTTTCAAAAAATAGGTGATACATTTTATGATCGTTGGAGGTTAGACCACTGGGCCGTCCATTATCATTGGAATAGTCTTTTTTTGTGAATGGAACGATAGTGGGCATGTGAGACCATTACTCCATTCACTACTTATGGGACTGACAGAGATAACTAACCACTGTACTCCGCTATATCTACCCATTCCATAGACAGTGAATGGAGAGATGGTCACACATGGAACTAGTGGACCTCCATTCTTGTGGTTGGGCCCTCAGTAATCATACATTTATTACCTATCCTGTGTATAGGTGATTAAATATTGCTTAATCCCCATTAATGAAACACATTTTAGTAGTGGTTGCAAAATGTTGTTATTTTTTTTTTTTGGAGGTAATAGTGGGTGTGGTAGATACTTCTGTGGTGGTGACATGATTATCTAAGGCGCTGAATATCTACGAAAACTTTTTAACAACACGTTTTGTTTTTTGGGAGTAATTATAGGTCTGTAACACAGTTCACTATTGTATTGGTGCTAGTAGAAAAAAAGTTGCACAAACTAACCATGAATAGATTGCAATAACTGATTCAACTGCTAATGTGAAATATTATTTGTCACCAAAGAGAATATTGTAATATGCACACCAACTCTCTATATTGGCCTGCCTGTGGTCGTCTTGTAAATGGAGCAATGGAGCTTCCAGCCAAGAACTACCTAACCTACAGTCAGGTCCATAAATATTGGGACATCGACACAATTGTAATATTTTTGGCTCTATACACCACCACAATGGATTTGAAATGAATCGAACAAGATGTGCTTTAACTGCAGACTGTCAGCTTTAATTTGAGGGTATTTACATCCAAATCAGGTGAACGGTGTAGGAATTACAACAGTTTGCATATGTGCCTCCCACTTGTAAAGTGACCAAAAGTAATGGGGCAGAATAATAATCATAAATCAAACTTTCACTTTTTAATACTTGGTTGCAAATCCTTTGCAGTCAATTACAGCCTGAAGTCTGGAAGACATAGACATCACCAGACGCTGGGTTTCATCCCTGGTGATGCTCTGCCAGGCCTCTACTGCAACTGTCTTCAGTTCCTGCTTGTTCTTGGGGCATTTTCCCTTTTAGTTTTCTCTTCAGCAAGTGAAATGCATGCTCAATCGGATTCAGGTCAGGTGATTGACTTGGCCGTTGCATAACATTCCACTTCTTTCCCTTAAAAAACTCTTTGGTTGCTTTTGCAGTATGCTTTGGGTCATTGTCCATCTGCACTGTGAAGCGCCGTCCAATGAGTTCTGAAGCTTTTAGCTGAATATGAGCAGATAATTTTGCCCGAAACACTTCAGAATTCATCCTGCTGCTTTTGTCAGCAGTCACATCATCAATAAATACAAGAGAACCAGTTCCATTGGCAGCCATACGTGCCCACGCCATGACACTACCACCACCAAGCTTCACTGATGAGGTGGTATGCTTAGGATCATGAGCAGTTTCCTTCTCCATACTCTTCTCTTCCCATCACTCTGGTACAAGTTGATCTTGGTCTCATCTGTCCATAGGATGTTGTTCCAGAGCGGTGAAGGCTTTTTTAGATGTCGTTTGGTAAACTCTAATCTGGCAATGGTTTACATCTTGTGGTGAACCCTTTGTATTCACTCTGGTGAAGTCTTCTCTTGATTGTTGACTTTGACACAGATACACCTACCTCCTGGAGAGTGTTCTTGATCTGGCCAACTGTTGTGAAAGGTGTTTTCTTCACCAGGGAAAGAATTCTTCGGTCATCCACCACAGTTGCTTTCCGTGGTCTTCCGGGTCTTTTGGTGTTGCTGAGCTCACCGATGCGTTCCTTATTTTTACGAATGTTCCAAACAGTTGTTTTAGACACGCCTAATGTTTTTGCTATCTCTCTGATGGGTTTGTTTTTTGTTTTTTTCAGCCTAATGATGGCTTGCTTCACTGATAGTGACAGCTCTTTGGATCTCATCTTAAGAGTTGAAGGCAACAGATTCCAAATGCAAATAGCACACTTGAAATTAACTCTGGACCTTTTATCTGCTCATTGTAATTTGGATAATGAGGGAATAACACACACCTGGCCATGGAACAGCTGAGAAGCCAATTGTCCCATTACTTTTGGTTCCTTAACAAGTGGGAGGCACGTATGCAAACTGTTGTAATTCCTCACCGTTCACCTGATTTGGATGTAAATACCCTCAAATTAAAGCTGACAGTCTGCAGTTAAAGCACATCTTGTTTGTTTCATTTCAAATCCATTGTGGTGGTGTATAGAGCCAAAAATGTTAGAATTGTGTCGATGTCCCAGTATTTATGGACCTGGCTGTATATGCTCATACGCTGACATCGATGGTCAAGTTGGCCTTTGTATCATGGGACTCCTAAACACATTCTTGTTTCAGTCTTGTAGCTTCCATCACGTGGTGTATTTGTTCTTATCAGTGGTATGACCGGGTCACTCCGATGGAGCGCACACAGAGGTTAACTCTGAGGTGTATGCCGGCGGCTGAAAGATTTCAACCCGTAGGTGACCTCAGGTTGGAGTCATGAGCCAGGATGTTTGAAAGTCTGAGGTGCAGAAGTGCCCCAGGAGTAGTGACCCTGGGGTGCCTGAACTCACTGGGGGTGGGAGCCCACTGAGTGATGGCACATCTGCATGTACTTCTCCTTCTTACAGTCTGAGCACACTTACCTCTCTTTGCCTTTGAATTTTCATAATTCCAGCAAATGTCCGGGCCGTAATGGCACACATTCACTTTATTTATTTTTTTGTGTTTCACTGTGTGCTCACTGTACATGTTTGTAAAGGACAATCTCTTTTGGGGGGTGGGAGGGGGTGGCCATCTGGTCTTTCATCTCCCTGCAAACCCCTTGGCATCTCCCTTTGAAGACCTCGACTTTGGCTCTTGGCTAAGACCTGGGGTGGCAGCTCAGGTGAAAGCCTTGGCTTTGTCTGAGGATGGCCACTGGTCCTTAACTCTTGCGGGAGCCTTCTGTCCCAGGGGGTAGGGAATTGGTTTATGGGGGGGGGGCCTTCTATTAAGGAAAGGACCTGTGATGGACCACATCCTAGTGCACTTTTTTAGTTGAACGGGGTGAAGAAAGGCACGAAACGTCCAGGACTTGTTCTATTGATATACCATGGAAATAATTGAGATAAGTGGGCATCAGCGAGTTAGGGTTGTTGCAGAATGGCATTATTGGAACGTATGCGTCAGTAAGAAAAACTCCTATTTATAATGTGTTTTTTTGAAATTGTAGTAGTAATAATTGCATGTTATATACCTAAACAGGAGGTCTTCTAGTGCTAGATTGTAGCATTACAACACATTGCAGTCTTCCATTGTGATTTGTAGAAGGGATACTTATCATAATCTCATGTTATTTCTTTAGTCAGACTTGGACTTAATAGACAAAACACAGATATATGAAACTATATCAAAGAGCATGAAGTGCGGGGAGGACTTTGAGTTGGCATTCATGCAGTCTACAGTACAGAAAACCTCTTCTTTTATTTAATGATTTGAATGGTTTGGTTGGTGTGTTGCCTGCATCAGTTTGAACCTTGTCACACTGTGAAAGATCCATTTTGGCACACAACCAAATTGCCATACTACATTAGAAGAACTATTGGGATCTAACACCAGCTATGCCATGGAGTGATCATCTCCAGTTTTATATCTAGAGGTGTGCCCTGTATTACAGAGTGTTCTACAAGACATCTGATATAATGTGCCTGATTAGTCATATTGTGTCCTTTGTGTTAAATTGTAATCTGAAAGCAAAAAATTACGGTATATAAAAAATGCACTCATTCAGTAAGAATTCCCTAAAGTATGCACGGCCTAGTTAGGCCTCCTCTTGTTTCTGTAGGTTTTATAGGGTTCCGATCCACTTTTTTTTGTGAGTCTGATGTCTGTTCCGTTGCACCCACCAATAGATAGAACATGTCCCATTCTCTTACTGACAAGGATAGGACTGTTCTATAGAGGGCAAATTTGGAACTCACACGGCCGGAATCGGTGTTTTGCGGACCGCAAAACAGACTATGGCCATGTGCATGATCCCTAACATGGACTTTTCAGTAGTCTACTTCTCAGAAATGTTCATGCATGGTCCTAGTGGTAGTTTTAGCACTGTCAGACTTTTCCTAAAAATACACAAAAGGCCTTGATCATGGTAGTTAAAGTATGGCATGAAGAAATACTGAAAGTCATGTTTCCTGTCTTTACCCTGCTCATCACGTGACATTTGTAAGCTTTAGTCTATGGGAATCGCTTCCAAATGCATTTTTAAACCAGGAGCTTCAGGCAGAGATACTTTTGCCTTTGGCAGTCTATATTGCAGGTACTTGTTCTATTATACTTTTTAATCTATTGTCATGGTTACAGAGCAAGTTACTGCAAAAGTGAAAACTGGTAAAAAAAAAACACTTTGTATTCTTCTCATAGACTGGTAATACATAGCATATATTAATTCTTTTAACCCTTTTGGCCCTTGAGAATTATTATTATTATAATTTTTTTTTTTTTTTTTACTCCCTTCCCTCCCGGATCCATAACCTTTTTTTATCTTTTCATTCACACAACCGTATGACGGCTTGTTTTTTTTGCTGGACGAGATGTACTTTCTAATAGCACCATTTATTGTTGCATACAATGTTGTGGAAAGTTGGAAAAAAATGTGGTGGGAAAAAACAAACAAACGCAGTTCTGCCATAGTTTTATGGTGTTTTGTTTTTACAGGCCCTTCATTCTCTGAGTCAGTGCAATTACAACAATGCTACATTTATATACGTTTTGTGTTGGGGAGTGAAGGCTAGCCCATTTGGTCTAGTCCCAGAGACGAGCCATGAGAAGAAGGCAAGCTACCAAAGGCAGTTTGACTCTCTGGGCACTGTCCTGCTAGAAAACCGTAGCATCCGACCTCCCTAAATCTTAATCCGGTAGAGCTAGCATGTGCTGGATAAACTAGTCTGATCCATGGAGGCCCTGCCTTGCAGCAGGTAACATCTTGGTGCCAAATGCCACAGGAAACAGGGATTGTTGGGTCCATGACCTAATGAGTCACAGCAGTTATGGTGGCATGAAAGATACAATCACAATTAGGGATCGACCGATTATTGGTTTTACCGATATTATCGGCCGATATTCAGGATTTTGAAAGTTATCGGCATCTATTTTGCAGATATTCCGATAACGTATGGGGAACAAGGATCACGCTGCGTACAGCGCTCTCCGGGTTCCCTCAGCAGCACAGGGGAGAAGGAAGCAGTGTCTCCCTCCCCCTGTGCTGCCGCTGCCGCCAGTGAGAGGAGAGAGGACAAGGGGAGGGGCTGTGGCCACTGCGCCACCAATGAAGATAACTCTGCACCTTGAGGGGTTAACTACCGCAGATCGCAGCTACCGCTCATAGAGGTTGGGAGCCGGCTATGTGATTCTGCAGCCAGCTCCCGCCTCCTGTATATGAATTAATGAGAGTGTTATCTTCCTTGGTGGCGCAGTGCGCCCCCCCACCCAAGCCCCCCAGTATTAATCATTGGTGGCAGTGGCCACAGGGTCCCCTCTCCCCTCCTCCTCAGTGGCAGCTTCTGATCGGAGCCCCAGCAGTGTAATCCTGGGTCTCCGATCGGTTACTATGGCAGACAGGACGCTACTGAAGCCCTGGCTGCCATGGTAATCTCCCTGCTGCTGTGTGCACTATGCACAGGGCAGCAGGGAGAGTGTGAGGTCCTATTCACCCTGATAGAGATCTATCAGGGTGAATAGGACAAGGGTTCTAGTTCCTAAGGGGGCTAAAAGTTAGTAAAAAAAAAAAAAAAACGCCAAAATGAAAAAGAAAGATTTACAAAAAAAAAGAAACCTACACGTTAACAATAAAGCTGCTCTAAATGTGGATATGTTAATGCCAACTATGTTCATTTGCTTTGGAGCTGCAGAAAAATAAGAAGTTATTGGGATGAGGTCTTCGCTATTTTACAGAAGGAGACTTCACTGAATTATAACCCGAGTATTTTGATAGTGATTTTTGGAGATTATGGGTCAGAAGTGGAAGTCCCACCCCAGGTTAGACGGATTTGGATGCGGGGATTGATGGTTGCTAAGGCTATATTGATAAAGTATTGGGGCTCTGTCTCCCCGCCCTCAACAAGGGAGTGGAGTTTATACCTCCAAAAAATTAGGGTGTATGAGGATATTGAAAAGAAAAGGAGAGTTGCACGCAGAGCTGTATAGTTATAATTAATACTGATACTATTCTATATAACAATGAATGGAGCGGACGGCAGCCAATGGGGGGGGTTGATATAGTTATTATTGTATATTATCTTGAGGGTGTCCAATTTTTTCTTGTAAAGATGTTTATGATTGTCATGCTGGACAAACCGTTGAGATTGATATCGTTTTATGTATTAACATTTTGATTTGGAAAATAAAAATATATATTTATTAAAAAAAAAACAAAAAAAAAAAAACAATAAACATGTTTATTTTCAGCAGATTTGTGTAGAAATAAAAAAAATATAGGAAAGTTCACAGAATATCGGTATAAATTATCGGCTATCGGCCTGAAAGTTCACAGATTATCGGTACCGGCTCTTAAAAATTAATATTGGTCGATCCCTAATCACAATATTAGGCAGGTAGTTTTAGGGTGCGTCCACACTGCAAGTAATTTGGGGTGGGAAGGCCTGTATGATTTTAAATGCAAATTTGTTGCAGACTTTGCTGCAGATCTGTTGAAGATTTCACCCTGTAAATTGCAAAGATTGAAATCTACACAGATACATTTACAATGCAGATTTTTCTCATAGCACATGGATGAGAGTACTTAAAGGGCATCTGTCAGTAGATTTGTACCTATGAAACTGGCTGACCTCTTACATGTGCACTTAGCAGCTGAAGGCATCTGTGTTGGTCCCATGTTCATATGTGCCTGCATTGCTGCCTAGATACCCTGCTCTCTCTGCAACTTCACCTTGATTGACAGGGCCAGGCGCTATGATATTTTCACTGCCTGCTTTGAATAGTAAACAGTAACTCTGGATTTTTCTTTTTTTTTGTTTGTCTTTTTGAATAATTTTGTCAGTTTCTTAATATGTTTGGTCTTCCTTGAAAATAACTCATTCCTGTATTAAAGAAGTGATCATCCTTGTCACCTGGATTTAGCCCTATAAACTCCTGTCACTACCTTGTCTGACCTGAGATCGTTCTAAAGTTATAGAGATTAGTCAATTGCAGTGCAGCATTTGATAAGCTCCGATAATGCATACAAATGATCAAAATTTTTTACTCTGCCCATGGCATACACACTCTGCATGTGCTGCTTTCGACTCTACCACTCAAGCACATGCTGCTTTTTCCGCCCATGGATGACTTTGAAGCATCATCGTGTCAATCAAAGGACTAGGGAGGGGCTGAGCATAGGTTCATTCAGTAGGACACTTCTGTTGTTCATATACGCCCAAGTGGACACTTCAGCAGTCATTTTCATACCAAATGGGAATCTTTCAAAGCTCAATTTAGACGGTATGAAACGCTGTAATTGACTAGTCACTCTAACTTTAGAAATGTCTGTACAGGTCATGCAAGGTAGTGGCAATAATTTTAGGGGGTAAATTGTGGTAATAGGTTTTCTTTAAAATGTAAAAATATTTATATACCGTATTTTCACCCTATAAGATGCACTGGCTCATAAGACGCACCTAGGTTTAAGAGGAGGACAATAAGAGAAAAATATTTTTTTATTAGACCTCAGTGTAATAACACCCTCAATCAGACCTCAGATTAGACCCCCAATCAGACTTCAGATCAGACCCCAATGTGAATGACCCCCCGATCAGACCTCAGATAATAGCCCCAATATAAATAAGACCCACCATTCAGACCTCAGATGAGACCCCCTTGCTTCAGATCAGACTCCTATGCCACAGAGAAAATAATAAAGATAAAAAAAATCAACTTGCCTCTCCTTCTCTGGTGCACTCTCCTTCACTTTCGGGGACCCGTTCTGGAGATAGGTGTGGGTCCTACCTTTGGGACCCGCATCTATATGACTTTGATGACACATCCTAGTGGTATGCCATCAAAGTCTGAGATGACACAACCCATTTAGGATAAACTAAGGCTACTTTCACACTAGCGTTTTAGTTTTCCGGTATTGAGATCCGTCATTTGGGCTCAATACCAGAAAAAAAAACACTTTAGTTTTGTCCCCATTCATTGTCAATGGGGACAAAACTGAACTGAACTGAACAGAACTGAATGCTCCAAAATGCATTCCGTTCCGTTTAGTTGTGTTCCCATACCGGAGAGCAAACCGCAACATGTTGTAGTTTGCTTTCCGTCCTGGGATGCGGAGCAAGACTGATCCAGCATGACCCCCAATGCAAGTCAGTGGGGACGGATCTGTTTTCTCTGATCTGCCACAATAGAAAACTGATCCGTCCCCCATTGACTTTCAATGGAGTTCATGACTGATCCGTCTTGGCAATGTTAAAGATAATACAACCGGATCCGTTCATAACAGATGCAGATGGTTGTATTATCAGTAACGGAAGCGTTTTTGCTGAGCCCTGCTGGATCCAGCAAAAACACAAGTGTGAAAGTAGCCTAAGGCTGGGTTCACACTGACGTTGCGGGAAAAGATGCGGGTGCGTTGCGGGAAAATGCGCGATTTTTTCCGTGCGAGTGCAAAGTGTTTTAATGCGTTTTGCGCGTGAGAAAAATCGGCATGTTTGGTACCCAGACCCGAACCCGGACTTCTTCACAGAAGTTCGGGTTTGGGATCAGTGTTGTGTAGATTTCATTATTTTCCCTTATAACGTGGTTATAAGGGAAAATAATAGCATTCTTAATACAGAATGCTAAGTAAATTAGGGATGGAGGGGTTAAAAATAAAAAATAAAAAATTTAACTCCCCTCATCCACTTGATCGCGCAGCCCCGCTCATCTTCTTTCTTCTGCTTTGAGGACCTGGGAGGAAAAGGACCTTTGGTGACGCCACTGCGCTCATCATGGTGATGGACCATATGATGAGCTCAGTGACATCACCAAAGGTCCTTTTCCTCCCAGGTCATCAAAGAAGGAAAGAAGAAAAGCCGGGCTGCGCGAACAAGTGGATGAGGTGAGTTAAATTTTTTTATTTACTTTTTTAACCCCTCCATCCCTAATTTACTTAGCATTCTGTATTAAGAATGCTATTATTTTCCTTTATAACCATGTTATAAGAGAAAATAATAAAGATCGGGTCCCCATCCCGATCGTCTCCTAGCAACCATGCGTGAAAATCGCACCGCATCCGCACTTGCTTGCGGATACTTGCGATTTTCACGCAGCCCCATTCACTTCTATGGGGCCATGCGTTGCGTGAAAAATGCACAATATAGAGTACGCTGCGATTTTCACGCAACGCAAGTGATGCGTGAAAATCACCGCTCATGTGCACAGCCCCATTGCAGTGAATGGGTCCGGATGCAATGTGTTCGCATTGCACCCGCACGGAATTCTCGCCCGTGTGAAAGAGGCCTAAGTGTGACATATCCTCTCCTAAGAGTCAATCACCAGCTACAACACTGCACACAACTGCAGCATGATTTTCTTTCTCTTACATGTTGTTGATATCGATTTCTATGTTCCGGAAAATCTGCTGTGTGTGTCATGGGACTGAATAAGATAAGTTACGTGGAGTGCTAACTTAGCTGACGTTCTCCTGCTGCTATGCCCAAGATGTGTAAATGTCAGAAGTGAGCTATTGATATGGTTTAAATAGTCTGCCGAATGAGGTCTGTGCTCTCAAGCTGTTATTCCCTGGGGGGCTGCTCCTGCTCACCTCCTCTCACTATGAATAAAGCATTAGTATACCCGATCAATTGTCTGTGCCTGATTACATGTGGCAATGAGACTGGAATGGTGGTCATCTGGCGACGCTACAACATTGTTACATTTGCAGTTTGTATACCATTTTTTTTCTTCCAGTTTAGACTGTTTTTACCATGCTTTATTCTATTCCACTTGAAATTCTACTGTACTACATTTTGTGTGTAGTGTAAATAGTTACTGTATACAGTATCTATAATATGTACAGAAAGTTTTCCACATCTTTTTGTACAATAAGTAATTTCCAGCATATATTCTAGACTACAGGCTACTGTATATGTGAAATGTATTTGCCTGAATCCACGTCTAACCTTTGGATTTCTGACATGGATTTTTAATATTTAATATTAACTGCCTGATGTCCGCAGGCTATTCAGTGAAGCTAATCTGTGTACTTGTGGCTACCTAGGCTTATTTTCAGCATTTGCATGTTAGATCTCTTTGTCCAGAATACTTCTTTCTTCCCCTGCAAGATTAAAGGGAACCTGTCACCTCCCAAAACCATCCCAAGCCGCCAGCAGTACCTGTGTGTTTCTGATAATGCCTTTCTTCCTGAAGGCAGATGCAGCAAAAGTACTGAAAACGTAGTATGAAGCGGCCTCCTTGCTTCAAGTCACGGTAACTACGCTCCCTGCCCCTTCGCTGTGACTGACAGCCTTATGCAGAGAGTCCGGCAAAGCCAGCCGAACCCCAGCTGTCAGTCACAGCGAAGAGGCGGGGTAGAGGGCGTGGTTATCGTGACTTGAAGCAAGGAGGCCGCTGCCCCCTTGACTTCCAGCCTGTGTGGAGAAGCGCGCCGGACAGGTGTATAGGTGCGGGTTCCAAAGGAGGGACCCGCACCTATCAGACATTTGGGGCATATCCTAGTGATATGCCCCCAATGTCTGAGAAAGTGCAACCCCTTTAATGAAGACTATTTAGAAAATTGCTTAATTTTATTTAAGATGTAAATGGACAATAAAAAACCAGGACTGTATCTATATCTGTTAAATCAAGTTTGCATATTAAAGATATTTTTAAAATTGTCTTGGTTCTGTTTTTTATATTTTCTATGTCATCCTCTGTATTAAATGAAATTCCTGAAACCTTTGAAAGTCTTCACATTTTGAAGCTGGGTGCAGATAATACAAGACCATGCCACTGACCATATATCAAAATGTCCTCTGCACAGGTCACAGAGCATGCCGAGAACAGTCCTCCATAGAGGTCAATGAGCCCCCTTCAGGCTGCAGGTTCATATGGTCCATGGGGCTGCTGTAATTATGTGCAAAAAATGATTAAAAAAGCTGTGGCAAAATAAAAACAGATTATAAAAAGAGTGTGTGTACTGTAGGTAACTGGTTTTAATAAGTTTCCTATTGCAGTTATGTAAAATTCCACAGGGTAGATCCCGGACTTTCACAGAATTAGGGTCCTTTTTACACGGACCGATTATCAGGCAAATTATTGTGGCTTAGTATTTGTATAAATGCTCGTTCCCGATAATCTACCGGTTTGAAAGGCACAAAAAAAAAATCATTGTTACTGTGCCGCAGAACGTTTTGTCGAAACAACCATCTGCTGCGCAGGAATAATGAATCTCTATGAGGACAAGCAATTGCTGTATAGATCGCTTGTCCACATTCAGCGAGGTAATTGCTGCATGGAAATGCACCCTTCATCTCCGCTGATGATCTGACAGATATCGGGAGTGTCTGCTTTGTTCCCAATAATCAGCCAGATCATCTATTCGTGTAAAAGGACCTTAAAGGGGTTTTCCCATCACATACAATGGGGGCATATCGCTAGGATATGCCCCCATTGTCTGATAGGTGCGGCTCCCACCTCTGGAGAACGGAGCAGAACGGAGAGCTGTGGCTTGAGGACCCCGGGTTTCCTGTTGTCCGTCCACCACCAAGCACTGCTCCCATACAAGTGAATGGGAGCTCACCTGCTCCCGTTCATTTCTATGAGGCAGACGGAAATAGCCGAAATATTTTTGGCAGCCCCATAGAAATGAATAGAGGGTGGCTGTGCATGCGCTTCGAGGGCTGCTTGAAAAACGCACAATATAGAACATGCTAAGATTTTTCCTGAACGCAGAAATGATGAAAAGTGACACTCGTGTACAGACCTTTTGAAATAAATGGGTCAGGACTCAGTCCGGATGCTATGCGTTTGCTTAATGCATCACACCCAGATGGAAAACCTAGTGAGTAAGTAGTGCAGAAAAAAAATATCAAACTGTTTCTTTGGTATTTCTGGTCAATTATTATTATAATTTTTTTTGTTATATACTGGTAAATTGGTCCAGAAAAAAACGCAACATAGTCTAAATTGACTTACAGTCCCCACGTTTCAACCTGGTTCTGAGCAGAAATAGCTTTTTTTTTGCCAATTTATTTCCAGTTTATCCAAAGACAGATTCTTTCTGAGGTGTGATAACTGAAACTTGGTAAAGTTCTGCCTATCCTGAGCATGAGGTGGCATTGCTGACACATCAGATGTCAACCTTTGTCTTGACAGTCCTTAATGTTGTCATGTCTTTTGGCATGAATGTCCGATTTCTTGGAGTTCAGTATTGTATTTTTGTTGCCTAATAGAACATAGAATCAGTGTGCTCTGAAATAAAGTGCTGATCTTTACAATTTTCCCCAGACACCTAGATTTACTGTGGATAGCAAAATACAGGGTGGCCCACGAAATAGTAGCCCGCCTCCAGTGATGGTATTACAAGATGAATCAGCAATTGGATTTATTTTTTATTTTTTAATTACCTACAAGTCAGAAAAGATGGTGAAAGTGGTCCTCGTTTAGGTCTCTGCATCTTTGGGCACATCAGATTAGGTTGGCTGATACTGCTTGCAGCTCTTCAGCAGTGATGCTGCGGATCGGGTGTGTGATGTTCTCCTTGACTTCATCCAGGGGATGTGGATTGTTACGGACACTTTCTGCTTTACATTTCCCCACAGATAAAAACTGCACGTGGACAAGTCTGGAGAACATGGTGGCCATAACCCCTTGCTCACAGTTGACTCCTCTTTCAACAGTTCATAAACCCGTGCCAGTGAGTTCGGTGAGGCATGTTGTCCCATCTTGTTGGAAAAAGCAGGACATTTTTTCTTCTGCAGCATCCCCGTTGTAGAGCTGTAAGCAGTATCGGCCAATATAATCCGACATGCACAAAGACGTGAACGGCACTTTCAGCATCTTTTGTGACTTGTGGGTAATTAAAAAAACAAAAATAAAAATCCACTTGCTCGTTCATCCTGCCATACTATCGCTGGAGGCAGGCTACTTTTTTGTGGGCCACCCTGTATATTTTCTGAATGATGGATTTTAACTGAAAAATGTATTCTATTTTATAGAGTGCTACTGATCACATCAGTGCATCGGTTTCTTAGCAGTCCTAGTTACTGGTCTTTAGATAGATCTGAATAGGAAGACGTTTGAGAGGACTAGACTTATTGGATGGAAGGTATAAACACGGCACTTTTCTCACACCGCATTTCGGTTCTCAGGCATGGGCTATCTACTACTTGGAAAGCTGTGGTATTTTGGCTGTGAAGTTGTTTGTTATGTAACAGTAGCTATGTTATTTGTTAGATCTTTTCTCTAGACTTCACATCAACATACATTGTCTGCCTTATTAGCCAACAAAGTGCATTTCTCTTCTGAGCGTCCCATGGTAGCAGTAGTGCTGGGAATGCTGATGAGTGCACCCCTCCTCCAGCTACTGCCATAGACATAAAAGAAGCATTCACATAAGGCCGAATGTTTTCTAATCCCTTATATGCACCATACCTTATGTTGGATTTTTATATTCACTATATAGTAGTATATTTGGGCACTGTATGTGTTTGTGGATTGTGCACATCTATATATTTCCATCAATGAAATGCTGCATTTCTAAGATTTACTTTACGTTTAAATTGCATTTAATTTAGTATTTTCTAGGATCCTGGTAAAGCCCTAATTTCACCGTTGTCCTACATTCTTCCCACAATCCACATAGGTACTGTCTGGATAATTGGCCTCTCTGTAGGTCCAAAGATTAAAGGTTTTGTGCAGTGATTTTAACATTGATGGCCTATCCTCAGGATGGGTCATCGGTCTGATATTGGCGGAGGTGTCTGCTTCCTCTTTGAAATGACCCATGTGTCGTCGTCTTCGCTGCAGCGGTGCAGTGTAATTCCATTGAATGGGATTAGCTGTTGTAATGACACTACTCCGCCGAGGTACCGGGAGTCAGACCCCTGTCAATCTGATATTAATGACCTGTCCTGAGGATAGCTCATCAGTATTGTAACACTGTACAACCCCTTTATTGTACTGGATGTGAAGCAATCTGCGGCCAATATCACATACACATCGTAAAGGACAGTGTAATAATAGAATGAGTATAATTAATAGCAATGTAAGCGTTTTTGGGTGGTCAACCAAATCTATCTATACAGTGAGAAAAGGACGTTGTCGTGAGTGACTACTGTAATCCCATTGCTGCTCTTTCCAGTTACAGATTGGCGACAAGAGGTACCTTTTAAACATATAATCACAATGGTACATGATCCAGACTCCATGGAAAGACTAAAATCTGCTTTTAATAGCCTAAGCCTTTTAAAACATCCCTAGTGTAGAGCACAGTCACATGGCTTTTCTCTTGGTATTAAAGGGATTGCCTGGCTGGGAAGGGTAGAATGGCTTAAAACTGTAAAATAATAATAATAATACCTTACCAATTCCATGCCATTCTCCTAGGCTCCCATATCTAGTACTGAATGGAATGTGATTACTATAACCTAATTTCTGCTGGAGGTACTGGCCATCATTACTTCAGGTATGGATATGGTTTTGAGCCTTCAGTAATGACGTCCTTTATATTACTAGGACATAACAGTATTTCGAGCTGCCCCGGCTGGAGAACCAGATGTAGGCTGCCACATGCTGCTCACTGCTTGTGGGACACTTTGTACATAGTCTTTGTTGGTTCCTGTTTGCTTGCAAATGTTTTTCTAGTCCTTGGCGCATTTGTTATTGTGCTTGACAGCATATAAAATATATACATGTCACCTACACCAAACTAAAAGCCAGCTGCTTGGCCTACAGACGGTTTCTACAAGAACTCTTCAGACAAGTAATGCTTCTCCTTCAGCATCAAGCTTCCTCCAATTACTGGAAGTGCATAGTCCTATCCCATTTTGATCATTTCTCTTTCTCCTTCTCATTGTTGAAGGGCAAAAGAAACAGCTTGGACGTTCTCGGTTTCTTAGGCCATGTTCACACCGGACAATTGTGAAATGGTTCTGGCTCCCATTGGACAAAAAAAAAAGAAAATCTGTGTGCGTTTTCTGCAAACTGTGCCTGAGCCCAACATCATAATGTTGAGAAGGCACCACGAACTGCACTTTCCTACAGACTGGAGAACCGCAAAGCAAATGTTCATCGAGCTCTAAATGGTTTTGGCAATATAGCAAATGGGTGACGGACGGCATATGCCAAAGCTTTCTTTCGAAAGTATACATTGGGTGTTATTTTTGACACATGGTATACCTCCTATGGAAGGTTCAAATGCAGTGTGCACAGAGTCATAAATGCAGGTTCTCCTTTTTATCTTTCACGTAAAATTCATGTAATTGCTTTAAGTGCACAGAAAGTTGCATGACTTCACTTTACAAGTATTGCTCTTCAATTACGAACCCGTATTCTCAGCATCGAGGCTGGATTTTGATTAATGAGTGCCCCTTCCCCTCTTTAAGACACAGACCCCAGAGGACCATTTATTATAGTGATCTAAAGGAGAGGGCCCTATACATGCACACAGCCTTCTCTCTTGAAGTCTGTGGGTCTTAGGCTGGGTTCACACCTGAGCGTATTCGATAAGCGCTGTTTACAGGCGTTTTTATCGGGCGTTTTTTGAGGCGTATTTTGGGGCGTTTTTGTATTTTGGAAACACGCGTCGTATGCGCTTTCTTGCTATTGACCACAGAGGCGTACAATGAAAAACAGAGGTGTTACGCGCGACAATACGCCCCAAAGAAGCTCCTGTACTTCTTGGGGCGTAGGGCTTTTTACAGCGCGTTCGTACGCGCTGTAAAACGCTCAGGTGAGAACCATGCACATAGGGAAACATTGGTTTTTGCCTGTTGAGCGTTTTACAGCGCGTAGGAACGTGCTGTAAAACGCTCAGGTGTGAACCTAGCCTATTTTAACAAGAGCGTATTCAGTCCAGGAAACATACTCTATGTGACGGCTGTGTTTCCCAGACTGGTCTTCTGCTCTGACCAAACTCAAAGCATCATAATGACATATGATGATGTGAATTCCTGCCTGACCCCTGGTCCGCTGTACTGTACTCTCACACAGTGCCATTAGTACAGTTCAGTAGGCCCACGGTCAGACAGCAACACACAGCATTGTAAAGCAATATGTTCCTGTGAGTTCATTAGAGGAGCAGTGTTCAGTCACAGGGAGTATATTTTCCAGACTGAATACGCTCTTGTGAAACAGGAGCCATGTACAGCTTCAATTAGACCTCCGAGGAATGAGGGAGATGTGTGCGTAGCCACCTTCACACCACGTCCTGGCTGTATAGGATGACAGAATAGACATCAGGAGATGCCAATTTTCTTGACAGGATGAGGTTCCTAAAAATGATAGTGTCAATCACATAGTGTCCCTCAAAATATCGAATGCATAGTGCCACCTATAATAATGCCACACTGTATGGGCGGTAGATGCCCCTAGGTCTCTGAAGTGGCCCCTGCACATCACTATGAATGCATTTCAAACGGCCTTATAACTCGTAAATAGTAACAATCTAAAGTTATACTGTATGTTGACTGGAAAAATTGTTTAGTTTTTTGTGGTCAGAACATAGAAGATACAGCAATATTCTTTAGACAGGACTGATCTCTGATATCAGGTGCTCTGGAAAATACAGGAATACATAAAAGGAATTTCATTTTTCAAGCTCAAGATCGATTCCACAAACTATTCCTAAGGCCCCATGCAAACGACCATATCCATTTTGCGGTCCACAAAACGCCAATCTTCAAAATACAGAAATGATCCCTGTGCAGTCGACGTTTTTTTTGCAGACCCATTGACTTCAATGGGTCCATGGTCCTCATTTTGCACAACAGACATAAGAATGCAGAAAGCACATGCATGAGCCGTGAGCTTTTTGCATCTGTATGTCCTTTCCGTAAAAAGATAGAACGTGTCCTATACTTGACTGCACAATGCGCACCAGTGATCCATTGAAGTCAAGGGGTCCAGAAAAAATGCGGATGCAACTCGGACGGCATCCGTATTTTGCAGATCCGCAATTTGCAGATTGCAAAATACATATGGTTGTGTGCATGAGGACTAACAGCTCTGAAAGTAAGGCCTCTTTCACATGAACATGTGTGCTGCAGGCCGCAATGCACGAACACCCACCATGGGGCAGCTGCAGTGGATCGCGGACCCATTCACTTTAATGGGTCCGCGATCCGGCCGTTCCGCAAAAAGATAGGACATGTTCTATCTTTTTGCGGAACGGAAGTACGTGACGAAACCCCACGGAAGCACTCCGTAGGGTTCCATTCTGTGCTTACATTCCGCATTTCCGGATTTGCTGCCCCCTTTGAAGTCAATGGGTCTGCATCCGTGATGCGGAATGCACACGAAACGGTGCCCGTGTATTGTGGATCCGCAAATGCTGTCCGCAATACGGCCACGGAGCGCACACGTTCGTGTGAAAGAGGCCTAAGTCTGCATTCACACAGTGTTTGATCGGTGATTTCAAGCCAAAACCAGGAGTGGAGCCTAGACGGAGATAAGGTATGATGGAGAGATTTGTACCTGTTCTGTGTTCTTGACCAGCATCTGTTGGAAATCACTGATCAGACACTGAAAGTGGACTTATTATTCACATGTATATAAAGATGTGATTGTCCTGCAGACTAGACCTTCGAGGTGGACAGTGTGTGGTTTAACAATTCCTTACAGATTTACAACCAGTCAGCTGTTTCCCTTCCCTTTTCTATCACTGTGACTCCTTTCCTTCCTTCCTCTCCATATCCTCATGTCTTTCTCTGTAACTCTGTTACAAGCAGCTGGTTTTACTTCCTTAATTTGATGTCTGGTTCTGCACCCAGCTGGCTATGGATGGCCTATATAATATTTCCGTAACTCAAAACGACATTTTTATGCCAAACCTTAGTAATGGAATGGGCTAAATGTCACTAGTCTTGGTAAGAAATAGATCTGTGTCACAGTCGCTTACATCCAGTCCCTCTGCATTGTGAATAAGGAATGTGTCTCAATGAAGCATCCAAGCTTGTATATACTCGGTGCATTTCTACTTATCGCCAATTTCTCGTGATTTTCACTCCTTGGTTGTATAGGAGTAAAAGCCGTGGTTAGTCTGCTGCAACCTCTCCATGTAACACGCAAATTTTCCTATGGGTTTTCCATGGATTTGTGCTAAGTTCTGAGGCAGAAAAGTTCTGCCATGAATGGATCCAACCTTAAAGGGGTTATGCCTTGATTTACGTAAAAAATTTAAATCGGACATCATATAGCACATGATAATCTCTTTCTAACATAGCTAGAACCAGTCCTGTACCTCACATGGATCCAGAGATTTCCCCATTCATTGATCTGAGAGATTTCTATCAAGCTGACCGCTCAAGGGGAGTGTCTTTTCTGCTGCAGCTCAGGAGGTGTGTCTATGCTCTACCTATCACAGCTCAGGGGGCGTGTCCGTGCTCTACCTATCACAGCTCAGGAGGAGTGTCCATGCTCTACCTATCACAGCTCAGGAGGCAGTTGAAGGATGAAACTGAGCATGTGCGGTCTTCTCAGTGAGCAGGACAACGAAATAAGAAAAAAAATCTAACAGCAGGTGGCGCTATACAGGTAGATTTTATTGAATAACTCAGTGGCTATGCCAAATTTTTTATTACATGCAATTACAAAGTACTCAGATCCAGGTGGTGGTTTGAAAACTGTAGAATATTTTTCCTGGGACAGCCCCATTTAAAGCTGGTCTTCCACCATTACTGATGTGCCTGTTTTACTAAATACATTGCATGAAATAGCAATTCTGGAGCATCGTTTCTCAAAACTATGGGGGAGATTTATCAAGAGTGGCGCTTTCTGCGTTACTGGAGGATGCACCTAATTTACGACGAGGCGCATGTCTCATGATAAATTAGGCGCGTCCTCCAGCAGTCCGTGCGCCTAAACAGAAATCTACGACAACTCAGTGCTTCATTGTACGCCAGAAAACTGTTGTAAACTAAGATCGATTTGTCTCTGCTGTTGGCTATGCCAGTCTCCTGCCCTTGCCACACCCCCTTTTGGAAAAGTGGCGAGGGTGGCATAGAAATAGGCACTCGTGGCTTTTTACATGGCTCGAGATTTTTTAAATCCACTTTTCTGGAGTGAGGGAGATGATAAATGTGCTGTGACATTCCTCCTGAATATTTGTGAATAAATTGAAGGGGATCGCCCCTGCACTGTCAGCTCAGAGTGTGAACTGGTAAAATCTGGTTGTCAGTCTATTCATACATTTCTAGAAGGAATAACAGAGAGTTGATGGCATTCTAAGAAAAGCTGCTCGAGAATTATTACTTCCTGAGGAGTACAAGCGTTTACGACCTGTCAGGAGATATGACAGGTTCTCATTAAATTTGTAAAATATAAGTGAAATAACCATACAAATGTGAGTGAATTAATGAATCGGTATTTAGCGATCAGTTCACCTTTAGATACTGTTTGATGCAGAAAACAGCCAGCCGACATCTTTTTGACTGTCTCTAATTTATAGCTTTAGAAAAGCTGTGTATGTAAGAGGCACGTCTTGTGTTGTAACACTTATCTGTTCTGTGAAGTGTAGCGGCTTTCAGGTTGCCATGGCAATAGCATATTGCTATTCCGTTTTCTGTACTGATTTGACCTCTCGTGTGTGTGCGCGCCATCCTTTTAGAAATGGGTTGTGTCGCAGGCTGTAGTAAAAATAACCGCAAACCAACATTTTAGATCTGCATGGCATCTTGCCCTTTTTTTTTTTTATAGAGGAATGTGCCTGTATTAGTTTACATGTAATTTATAGCTCTGTGTGATATAGAACGATGGGGGGATATAAAGATGGAGAGATGTGATTGATATGAGATGATGGATAGGTAAATAATTAGATAGACAGAATTCTCTAAATGGGTATGTCTGGATAAAATGGTTGAGTGTAGATGGATAGATAAATCTAGACAGATGGATGTAGATTGGTAATGCCCAACTGGCGCAAGAGACAAGGCCAACAATCAGACGTTCATAATCTATGGCCCTCAGAGAGCACTGCAAGCATGGGTCTGTACCGGAAGTCAGTGCACGGTCTCCGGAACACTTCCAGAAATCAGTGTCTGTGAACACAGTTCGCCTGGCAATCAACAAATGTATCATGTAATAAAGAAGCCATATGTCAACATGATCCAGAAGCACCGCCATCATCCATGGGCCAAAGCCCATGGAAAACCCCGGTCAGATGAATTTTTGATAAATTTAGAAATTCTTTTTGGAGCTCTTGGACACCATGTTCTGCAGCCTCGAGGAGAGGAACCATCCAGCGCATCTCTGATTGTATGGAGCTGCATTAGTGCATATGGTGTAGGCAGCTTAGGGTACTTTCACACTTGCGGCAGAGGATTCCGGCAGGCAGTTCCGTCGCCGGATCTGTCTGGTGGATCCGGCAAAACGTATGCAAACTGATGGCATTTGTCAGACGGATCTGGATGCGGATCTGTCTGACAAATGCATTGAAATGCTGGATCCATCTTTCCGGTGTCATCCAGAAAAAAAAAAATGTAGCATTTTTTTTTTCGGTTCCGTTTTGCCAGAACACTTAATGCTGGATCTGGCACTAATAATACACTTCAATGTAAATTAATGCCGGATCTGGCATTCCGGCAAGTGTTCAGTCTTTTTGGATGGAGATAAAATCGCAGCATGCTGTGGTATTTTCTTCGTCCAAAAACCGTACAGTGTCTGAACTGAAGACATCCTGATGCATCCTGAACGGATTTCTCTCCATTCAGAATGCATTAGGATAAAACTGATCAGTTCTTTCTGGTATTGAGCCCCTAGGACGGAACTCAATACCGGAAAAGAAAAAATGCTAGTGTGAAAGTACCCTTGCACATCTGGAAAGGCACTTTCAGTGCTGAAGTACAACATATTCTCCCAAACATCTCTTTCAGGGAATGCCTTGCACATTACACCAAGACTATGCTAAACCACATACTGCCTCCATCACAAAAGCATGAGTCCGGCTGCTGACCTGAACTGGCCTGTCTGCAGTCAAGACACTTCACCAATAGAAAACATTTGACACATTGTGAAATGAAAAATCTGGCAAAGAAAACCCAGGACTGTCGAGCAACTAGAATTGGACAAGAATGGGACAACATACCTCTCCCAAAACTCCAGTAATTGGTCTCTTCACTTCCCAGACGTTTACAGAATGTTGTTGAAAGAAGGGATGCTACACAATGGTAGACAGGGGCCTGTCCCAACTTTTTTGAGGCACGTTGCTACCATCAAGCTCTAAATGAGTTTCACATTTTTTTAATTTAAAATTGTTTTCATGAAATGGTAAAATGTCTGATCTTCAACATCTGATATGTGTTCTATGATCTATTGTGAATAAAATTTGGATCTATGAGATTTGCAGGTCATTGAATCCTGTTTTTATTTACATTTTACAAAACCTCCGACTTTTTTGGATTTGGGGTTATGTAAAAGTTTTTGCGGATATGCTAAAACTACTTGATAGATCTACTTTAGACATTGGATCCTCCAGGAGCAGATATGTCAGATGACTATGCATTTCTGATGCTACTGAGACGGCATTAAAGAGTGGATCAGTTTTACCTGAAGTGTTCCTTTTAAAATGGTCAACTGTTCTCTGTAAAATGAACAATTAAGTGTCTTCTACAAGACCTCTGTTTCCTCTTGGCTTATCTGTAGGTAATAGGTCATTAAAGGGGTTGTCCGGGTTCAGAGCTGAACCCGGACATACCCATATTTTCACCCAGGCAGCCCCCCTGATGTTAGCATCTGAGCATCTCATGTGCTCGCTTGCCCTGTGCTAGATCGTGCAGGACATGGGCTCTTTTGTTTACTAGAACACACTGCCTGGCGGCGGCTTCTGCCCGGCAGTGTGTTCGGTAATGTCACCGGCTCTGATGAGCGTGCTTTAGTGCTGTCCTAGCCGTTTTACTGGCTAGGGCAGCGCTAAAGCCGGCCCATCAGTGCCGGTGACGTCACTGGGCTTCCTGGCAGCCCCATTGAGAGCCCCGGTACATCACCGGAATTCCTGAAAATGCCTTTGCCCTGCACGATTTAGCACAGGACAAAGGAGAGCATCGGAGCATGAACTGCTCCGATGCTCAAGTCAGGGGGGCTGCCGGGTGAAAATGGAGGTATGTCCGAGTTCAGCTCTGAACCCGGACAACCCCTTTAAATAAAATGGCTTTTAGTAATGTGTGCTTCATGGGTTGTTCAGTGCACAACATGTTGGCAAATTATCAGAGTATAAAGGTTTCATGTGGGTGCAGATGCATTGTTCAGCATGTGTGTTTCTATCATCCTAGGTACAATGTGCACTTATCTCTTTGATAAAAGAATAGGTTATATCTTGGTATTTGATTGCTCATCAGAGTTGTGAGAATCTGGCGACCTGATTCTGCAGCTATTACTAGGCACAGAGGGAAAAATAATCTTTTAAGCGTCTATTTTAAATATAAGGTTCAGCCATAAATGTGGCACTGTAGCCTTGTGCACATATGCTGTTGGGCACCTAATGATCAAAGTGAATGAAGGTGATTATGACTGTGGTTATGCTAGCTTGGATAGGATTCTCCAGCAAAGCAATCTCATTTTACTCCCTGCTGTACAATAGAAATGCCGTAGTTGTTGCATTCTAGCTAGATAGCAGATGTCCTTATTTTGCCTTTTTCCTACATATAAGCATGCTTGTGAGCACTGGATGCGATTGCTTTTATCTAATGTGTTTTTGTGTCTGTATTAAGAGCAAGTGGATTCCTCCTACAGGCAAAACATGTAAGTGTGAATGGTTCTCACGTCTCTTAACCAGGCAAATTCATCCAGAGCAAAGCAACAGTTCACTTGTAGGGTCATCAGCTTTTTCTTCCCTATTCATTAGTAATCTGACCTTTTTAAATTGTTAATAGATTTTTTGCTTTGTGCTCATGAACTTATTATGGCTTCAGAGCATAGCAGTAAGGTTAAGTAATGAAGATTTCCCTACCTCCATTTGCCACCCGAGCTTTCTGTAGAATTCTAAAAAAGACATGTGCTATCCTCTGGATAGGTCATCAGTATTAGATCTGTGGGGGTCCAACACCCGGGACCCGCCGCCGATAAGCTGTTTGAGAAGGCATAAGCGCTCTTGTGAGCGCCGTGGCCTTCTCGCAACCTACCAAGCACAGCGTCGTACATTGTATTGCGCTCAGCCCCATTCACTTCAATGGGGCTGAGCTGCTCCTAGGTCAAGTAATGGCCGCACTGGGGGAGCAGAGCCCTTAGGGGAGGCCACGTGATGGGGGTTTGCTTAGTGAGACCCCAGGGGAGAGGGATAGGTCAGGGAGTTGGATGGGTTGTGCTAGGTAATTTATGGGGGGGGTAGGATTGGTCAGTTTGAGGGTAGGGGTGGAGAGTTAGGGGGAAAGTGGGGAAGAAGGTAGCCATTTTAGGAGAGGTTAGATAGCTCCCACCCACTCGCCCTACGATTGGGATATTTGAGTTATCCAAGAGCCCCAGTATATTTGTAAGGGGAAAGGGTGCTTGTCACTGCGGCTATGGCAGTGGGGGGTCCTTGAAGCTGGTGATATTCGCAGGTGAGGATATTGGGAGGGCTCCACGGTTGGGGCTGGACTACCATGGTGGGCGAGCAGTTGTGGCGGAAGTAAAGGGGGCCATTCAGTGGTGCTTCTGAGCTGGCGGGCAACGGCTAGAGGCAAAATGGCTCACCCCGGTAGCGCAACTCAGTTTTGTGGCTTTAAGGACCTCCCCCGGAAGTAATGGTTATGTTTATGTTTTTGATAACTAAGTGGTTATGGTTATTTATATAATTGATGCTAATAAACAGCTGCTGTGGCCAATTTATTCCAGCCTGGTGTCTGAGTTTTATTAACAGATGGATAGGGGGTAGATTGCTGGGTTGGAAATCTATTGGGGGTAAGGGGTTAATAAAAAGGAAGAAAGAGGTATACAGGGGACGAACGGGAATTACCAATACCCTCGTCATGTGACAGATGAACGTGTCGTCATTGGCCTAGGAGAAGCTGAGAGAAGGCTGCAGCACCCACAGGAGTGCCAGTGCCTTCTCAAACAGCTGATCAGCGGGGCACCCCACCAATCAGATACTGATGACCTATCCTGAGGATAGGTCATTAGTATCAAAATCTCAGAAAACCCCTTTCATTTTTTCAATAATATAAAACGTTACTGCGGGTTGCACGGTTTGTATAATATGTTACTATGGTACTTATTTTGTTCATGTTTAAATAAAAATGCTTCCACTATTTTCTGGTTAATGAGAGAGCTTTTTAGTGTTAAACCTTTCAGTAGTTTAGTCTATGCAAATGCAATACAAATGTAAAAGATCATTTTGTGCTGAAAGCAAGAGTTTATTTCAGTAATTGTGGTTTATCCCATCACATTGCTGATTGTGGTTCCTATCACTGAAGTACAATATTGTGCAACAAGCTACGTGACTTAATCAACTATCACAGAGCCATAGCCATAGAAAACGGGACTAAATGCTCTATAACATCTGTATCAGAAGTAAACAAACAGAATAATGTTTAGTTTTTGTTTTTTTAAACTGTACAGTCGTGGCCAAAAGTTTTGAGAATTACATAAATATTGGAAATTGGAAAAGTTGCTGCTTAAGTTTTTATAATAGCAATTTGCATATACTCCAGAATGTTATGAAGAGTGATCAGATGAATTGCATAGTCCTTCTTTGCCATGAAAATGAACTCCCAAAAAAAACTTTCCACTGCATTTCATTGCTGTCATTAAAGGACCTGCTGAGATCATTTCAGTAATCGTCTTGTTAACTCAGGTGAGAATGTTGACGAGCACAAGGCTGGAGATCATTATGTCAGGCTGATTGGGTTAAAATGGCAGACTTGACATGTTAAAGGGAGGGTGATGCTTGAAATCATTGTTCTTCCATTGTTAACCATGGTGACCTGCAAAGAAACGCGTGCAGCCATCATTGCGTTGCTTAAAAATGGCTTCACAGGCAAGGATATTGTGGCTACTAAGATTGCACCTCAATCAACAATTTATAGGATCATCAAGAACTTCAAGGAAAGGGGTTCAATTCTTGTTAAGAAGGCTTCAGGGCGTCCAAGAAAGTCCAGCAAGCTCCAGGATCGTCTCCTAAAGAGGATTCAGCTGCAGGATCGGAGTGCCACCAGTGCAGAGCTTGCTCAGGAATGGCAGCAGGCAGGTGTGAGCGCATCTGCACGCACAGTGAGGCGAAGACCTTTGGAAGATGGCCTGGTGTCAAGAAGGGCAGCAAAGAAGCCACTTCTCTCCAAAAAAAACATCAGGGACAGATTGATCTTCTGCAGAAAGTATGGTGAATGGACTGCTGAGGACTGGGGCAAAGTCATATTCTCCGATGAAGCCTCTTTCCGATTGTTTGGGGCATCTGGAAAAAGGCTTGTCCGGAGAAGAAAAGGTGAGCGCTACCATCAGTGCATTTTCCAGCACGATGGAGCACCGTGCCATAAGGCAAAAGTGATAACTAAGTGGCTTGGGGACCAAAACGTTGACATTTTGGGTCCATGGCCTGGAAACTCCTCAGATCTTAATCCCATTGAGAACTTGTGGTCAATCCTCAAGAGGCAGGTGGACAAACAAAAACCCACTAATTCTGACAAACTCCAAGAAGTGTGTATGAAAGAATGGGTTGCTATCAGTCAGGAATTGGCCCAGAAGTTGATTGAGAGCATGCCCAGTCGAATTGCAGAGGTCCTGAAAAAGAAGGGCCAACACTGCAAATACTGACTCTTTGCATAAATGTCATGTAATTGTCGATAAAAGCCTTTGAAACGTATGAAGTGCGTGTAATTATATTTCACTACACCACAGAAACAACTGAAACAAAGATCTAAAAGCAGTTTAGCAGCAAACTTTGTGAAAACTAATATTTGTGTCATTCTCAAAACTTTTAGCCACGACTATACACTGCTGGATACAATATGCCAAACTAGTATGATATAGCAGGTACCAATGCAGCTGGAGTCCAACCTCAATAACAGGACAGGTAGATGGGTGAGGGGGCACTAGCTCTTTACTTTACCCCTATTCCCTAAAATTATACAGAGCACCCACCCTGAAACGTGTGACCCTATCCAGGAATATCTCCCTAATACACACTCAAACATTCTCCAAGATTTGGTTCATCAGAGTACAGAATGTTAGGTTCAAACAGTACAATCTATCGAAAATCCAAAAACACATAGTAGAGCCACTCATTGACCATGTGCTGATGTTGATGGAGTCTGGTTTTAAGATGATATCCACTAAATACATATATTGCATAATTAGGATATTACAGGACATAGCCTTTCCCCAAAGATTGTGTACTGTACGATGATGGCATAGTAAGATTGTCTTGTTTTTCTAATAACTATTGGGATTCAATTGCATTGGGGAAAACCAGGATGAAGAGGAAGATGGACATAAAGTGCACATCCATTCATTACTTCTAAATGTACTGTGTTCAGTGCCTGCAACAGCATGTGATTGGTTCCATTGGTCACATGTCCATGTCAAGAGGAAGTGCAGGACCCAGGAACCATCGGAGTGGTGGGGGATCGGTAAGGTGAATATTACTACGTTCATTATGCTACACTATTTATTTCAAGTGACCTGACAACCCCTTTAAAGGAATATTGCAGCTGACACTGGGAAAGGGCTAATGGGCATCTGAGACACTGGCCACGTCAAATTTCTAATTACTTGCAGCCAAGGAACCCTTTTTATTTAGTTTTCATTTTTTTTGTTTTCTCATTCAGATCCCTTTGAGACTGTGATATCCCTTCAGTCTAGGTAGAAGGGAAACTCCACATAAATTATAAGGGCTCTTTTACACGAGTTGATGCCGTGCGTGGGATCCGCTGCGTGAAAGACAGCCAAGCCCCGCTTGAGACACGGAGCATTAACATGATTAATAATGCTCCGTGGCTCTCTGAGATAAAGTTGTCACCGTGATTTTGTAGTAAAAAGGTCACAGAGGGACAGAGCATTATTAATCATGTTAATGTGTGTCTCTGCTGTCCAGAGCGGGGCTTGGCTCTCTTTCACGCAGCGGATTCCACGCACGGCATCAACTCGTGTGAAAGAGCTCAAAGGCCCCATGCAAATGACTGTATTTTTACTCTGCATCCGATCAGCATTTTTTGCGGAACAGATGGGGACCCTATTCATTTCAATGGGTCCGCAAAAAATGCCGACAGCACACCACGTGCTGTTTGCATCCGTATGTTCGTTCTGCAGCCCCACAAAAATGATATAAAGTGACCTATTCTTGTCCATTTTGCAGGCAAGAATAGGCATTGTTACAATGGGTCCACAAAAAAACAGATGCAACACGCATGTCATCCATATTTTTTGCAGACCACAAAATACATATGGTCGTGTGAATGCACCCTAGCCATGATGTCTCATGATGCTTTTGTAAGTTTATGATACTAAAAATGTATTGGGTAGAACTGTGGCTGAACCAAGACATGGCGACAATCCAACGTACAGGGTCACCACCGCTTAATCTTCCCTAGCCCTGTTTATTCTGCTGTTGTCACCAAATGTCTTCCAGGCTGCTTCGTATTTCCGTACACAATGTAAGGCTGCCCACCAAATCTCTGCTTCGTTATACAGTGGGTTGTAGGTCGTACATAGCTGGCGACATGAATGCCACTACATATGCACAGAGGGCTACCATGTTTTTTCCTGTACTTTGCAGAGGTACTTGATGCAGATTGCAATATTGAGGACTAGTTTACACACATGGTGGTTGGAATGATTTTGTTCGTTTTCTGTAGTTTCTCTGTAAAAGGTTGTTGCCATCTCAGCCAATCATGGCTGAGATTGGAATACCGGTTGTATGTGGCGGTCCTAGCTCCCGGGTTAAGGAAACAGCAGAGAACATTCTAGTCTACTATTTCCATAACCTCAGCCACCTTTGGCTATCATCGTATAGTACGAGTAGTCCAATCTCAATCATGAATGGCTGAGGTAGGAATATCCCTTTAATATTGGGCGGCAATGAGTTATTAAACTCTACACATAGTTATTGTATCATCATTGTAAGAACCATTTTTTGTGAATTCTACTTTAAAAAAGCTGTGTGCATTAGACATTAGCCAGAGCTTGGTGGTGGTAGGGTTGTACACTGCTTCTGTGTCCAACTGAAGTGAAGGGCAGAACAGTGTATTTTCAGGAGAGCATGTCCCAATGCTTCATATCCTCCAACCACCATGAATGACCGCAGTTTATCTCCACAGAAGTGTGGGAGTTGCAGGAAGAGCCAAGCATGGCGACCCTGTAACTCCCCTAGAGAATTCAAGCACAGTCAACCCTCCTCTTATTTCCATAGTAAATTTGAACTGGCGTATGTTGATCACAGTATAATTGAGTCCCTGTCATGTCATTTATGTATTGTTTATTTCGCATAATGGCATATACACTCATTGACACAAAAAAATGACATACCTGGTTAGAAATGTTGGATTGCTGCAAAACTCGGCATGCAGTTATGTTCTCCACATCTTTTGTCAATTTTTAAGTTGGATTTATTTATTTATTTTTAAACATTCTTTATTTTCATTTTTGCAGAAAACATGAAGAGATACAGCATGTGTAAACTATTATTACATATTGCATATCCAGTGGTCTGTGAAGGTAGAAAATAGTGGCCTATTCCACTTGATGCCAGTCAGTGGGACACGTATCTCCAATCAAACCTAGTAACATAGTACATAAGGCCGAAAACAGACATTTGTCCATCCAGTTCGGCCTGTCATCCTACAAGTTGATCCAGAGGAAGGCAAAAAAAACCCTGTGAGGTAGAAGCCAATTTTCCTCACTTTAGGGGAATAAAAAATTCCTTCCCGACTCCAATCAGGCAATCAGAATAACTCCCTGGATAAACGACCCCTCTCTAATAGCCATAGCCTGTAATATTATTAAGCTCCAGAAATACATCCAGGCCCCTCTTGAATTCCTTTATTGTACTCACCATCACCACCTCCTCAGGCAGAGAGTTCCATAGTCTCACTGCTCTTACCGTAAAGAATCCTCTTCTATGTTTGTGTACAAACCTTCTTTCCTCCAGACGCAGAGGATGTCCCCTCGTCACAGTCCTAGTTCAGAAGAATGCGTAACGAGGGATTGGAAAAAGAGGTAGATGGTGGGGGAGCTGGGGAGGAATAGAATAGAGAGAGAAGAGTCATTCTCCTGAGCAGGAGAAAGAAAAAAGCAAACAATACTCCGCTTCTAACTCTGCACCTGAGGAGGAACACAGAGGGAAATTGCTATATATAATTACAGTACTTATAAAGAAGTAACTAGTGTCTGATTACCCAGTGTAGCGGAAGGTAGGGGAGGGCACCGTACGAGTCCTTAAAGGAATTCGACAATATCCACCAAGGCTACCATGAGTCCTGGTGATCCAACTAGGTATTTCCTTAAATTGACATATTTGATTAAGCTTGGAGATTCATTCCGGCAAAGGAGGGAGTTTGTGTGTCAAGCCAATGCAAAGGGATTAATGCTGTCACGGCTACGATAAGATGCGTAGTAATGCTCTTTTTAGAGGGATTGTATTACTTGCTAGGTTGGGCCAAGACTATCATATCAAGAGATCGTAAAATCAGTCATGGATATCTGTCTGATCATATCCCACATCTCAAAAAGGCCAGATCACAGGCCGAGTCCATCAAATGTCGGACATTGAGCCCACCTCTCCAACTGTGTTTTGAGCCAGAAAGACACCTATCGTATAAAAATTCAGGCGTCCTATACCCAGTTTGATTTATTTTTAAACCAGGTTTTCGGAGATTTTTTTTTTTAACTGATGAGCTATCCTCAGTTACTCACATGGCCTAGGCACAACTCCATCCTCATAGCTGAGTTGTGATACCAAGCCGCTGTGCTTGGTGAGCTGAGAGAAAGCCGCAGCGTTACTACGAGCGCCGGGGCCTTCTGAAACAGCTGAAAAAAAAAATAATCAGTAATCCCCTTTAAACAATTATCCTGTATGTAGATATTCCTGTTACATACTTCTTATAGCCCCTCCTGCTTTTCTGTTAATTCCCAGTAAGTATTCTCTTCTATGCAACTTGCTCTTCCTCCTCTACTTTTTATTATTTTTTTTTTTTTTAAACATTTCTGCAGACTGTGTCATGGTCATAATTATTCCTTCAAGGACTGTTAGAGACTGTTAGGCTGCCTATACACGTTCAGGTTTTGTTTCAGTTTTCTGATGCATTTTTCAAAGCCAGGTCCTGGTGTGGATCATAAAAGGATCATCAATAGAGAAAAATATATCAGGCACTTTCTACTTCTTTTTTTGTGATTCCACACTTGGTTTTTGCTTCAAAAACCTGATCAAACACTGATCATGTACAGGCAGCCTTAGGGTGCTGCACGCTTAGGGCTGTTTCACACGAGCGAGTCCATTGCGGGAATCACGCTCCGTGTGTGAGTGTGATCCTCTGCTCTGGACTTGCAGGAGCGCATGGCATTCTCATGATTTATAATGCTATGTGTCTCTGCTTGACCTTATTTCTACAGAATCATACTGACAGCTTTATGTCACTATGATTCTGTGGAAAAAAGGCCACGCAGAGACACTTCGCATTATAAATCATGATAATGCCGTGCGCTCCTGCAAGTCCAGACCGGAGGATCACACTCACACACGGAGCGTGATTCCCGCAATGGACTCGCTCGGGTGAAACAGTCCTTAGGCTTTTTAATGCAATTTTGAAGCCAAAACCAGGAGTGGATTTAAATTATCGGGTAAGAGTATTTGTGCTTTAGGCCTCCTGCATAAGTTGCGGAATATGCATGGTTTTTCCGTACGTATTTCCATGCAGAAAAATCAGGGCGTAGTACAGTATCAGCAAAGTGTATGAGATCACACAAACCTTATGTACACTGTGGATTGTTTCCATGTGGATTTCCAAATCCGCCACGTGTCAATTATGTTTGCAGTTTTACCTGCTGCAAAACCGCATCATATCCGCACCAAAATCTGCAATTGGAAATTGTGGATTGTGGTGGGGGCATGCTGCACAAACGCACATACTGTAAATCCACATGGATATTTGTGCGGATCTTGTATGCAGAAACCTTAGTGCAGCATGCTGTGAATGCTTAATTAGCAAATTAGATTTGTAACAAATGTTACTGCAATTGCCACCTGACCTATTTTCTATATATGTCTACTCCTCCTACAAACCATCTATAAGCAGGGCTTATAGGATCTATTTTTGTGCCTAAGCAGCCAAATGTGTATTCTTCAATAGTCCTATTGTCCCCAGAGTATTGTTACATTACACTAACTGTGAAACACTTAACATTTTACATGGTTTACCATGATTTTGGCCTATTGCACACGACCGTGTGGCTTTATCAGTATTTTGCGGTCCGCAAAAAATATGGATGACGTCCATGTGCATTCCGTTTTTTGCGGAACAAAACAGCTGGCCCCTGATAGAACAGTACAGTCGTGGCCAAAAGTTTTGAGAATTACATAAATATAGGAAATTGGAAAAGTTGCTGCTTAAGTTTTTATAATAGCAATTTGCATATACTCCAGAATGTTATGAAGAGTGATCAGATGAATTGCATAGTCCTTCTTTGCCATGAAAATTAACTTGATCCCAAAAAAAACTTTCCACTGCATTTCATTGCTGTCATTAAAGGACCTGCTGAGATCATTTCAGTAATCGTCTTGTTAACTCAGGTGAGAATGTTGATGAGCACAAGGCTGGAGATCATTATGTCAGGCTGATTGGGTTAAAATGGCAGACTTGACATGTTAACAGGAGGGTGATGCTTGAAATCATTGTTCTTCCATTGTTAACCATGGTGACCTGCAAAGAAACGCGTGCAGCCATCATTGCGTTGCATAAAAATGGCTTCACAGGCAAGGATATTGTGGCTACTAAGATTGCACCTCAATCAACAATTTATAGGATCATCAAGAACTTCAAGGAAAGAGGTTCAATTCTTGTTAAGAAGGCTTCAGGGCGTCCAAGAAAGTCCAGCAAGCACCAGGATCGTCTCCTAAAGAGGATTCAGCTGCGGGATCGGAGTGCCACCAGGGCAGAGCTTGCTCAGGAATGGCAGCAGGCAGGTGTGAGCGCATCTGCACGCACAGTGAGGCGAAGACTTTTGGAAGATGGCCTGGTGTCAAGAAGGCCAGCAAAGAAGCCACTTCTTTCCAAAAAAACACATCAGGGACAGATTGATCTTCTGCAGAAAGTATGGTGAATGGACTGCTGAGGACTGGGGCAAAGTCATATTCTCTTTCCGATTGTTTGGGGCATCTGGAAAAAGGCTTGTCCGGAGAAGAAAAGGTGAGCGCTACCATCAGTCCTGTGTCATGCCAACAGTAAAGCATCCTGAGACCTTTCATGTGTGGGGTTGCTTCTCATCCAAGGGAGTGGGCTCTCTCACAATTTTGCCCAAAAACACAGCCATGAATAAAGAATGGTACCAAAACATTCTCCAACAGCAACTTCTTCCAACAATCCATCAACAGTTTGGTGAAGAACAATGCATTTTACAGCACGATGGAGCACCGTGCCATAAGGCAAAAGTGATAACTAAGTGGCTCGGGGACCAAAACGTTGACATTTTGGGTCCATGGCCTGGAAACTCCCCAGATCTTAATCCCATTGAGAACTTGTGGTCAATCCTCAAGAGGCGGGTGGACAAACAAAAACCCACTAATTCTGACAAACTCCAAGAAGTGATTATGAAAGAATGGGTTGCTATCCGTCAGGAATTGGCCCAGAAGTTGATTGAGAGCATGCCCAGTCGAATTGCCGAGGTCCTGAAAAAGAAGGGCCAACACTGCAAATACTGACTCTTTGCATAAATGTCATGTAACTGTCGATAAAAGCCTTTGGAACGTATGAAGTGCGTGTAATTCTATTTCACTACATCACAGAAACAACTGAAACAAAGATCTAAAAGAAGTTTAGCTGGAGCGAACTATACTCACTCAACTACGCCCAAATCCCAAACACCTTCAGTCAAATATTGTCTTCATGGTCCTTACCTTTTTTGTCTTGGATGGGACGAAAAAACCTAATAAAGGCGATACTACTCCCTAAGCTGACGTATCTGTTTCAGACTCTTCCGATACCACTCCCATCATCATTTTTTAATAATCTACACAGAATTGTTAGTAAATACCTTTGGGACGGCAAAAAAAACAGAATAAACCGATACCTATTAGCTCAGCATAAAACAAGAGGAGGTATGTCGGTCCCTGATTGGAGACTATACTACGAAGCCACACATCTTACCAGGATAGTATACTAGCTTAGGACGGACAAAAATAAACTCTGGCTTCCATTAGAGAACCTACTCGCTACAACCCCTCTCAGAGCTTTGCTTTGGAAGAAAAAAGATAAACCCGTATCCCAACTCACACTAAATGTGATTACACAAACCACCCTATCACTGTGGTACCAATACATGGACTCCCTCAGTCCCGTACTATCCCCCTTAATGATGATAACAGATATTGCAGAACTACATCAGGAGAAATATAAGGACACAGGTCTAAGGTTTGAAGATGTCAGATCCATAACGCTACACTCCTTCCTTAATCCGGAACAGTTAGATGATCCACTCAACCACATTCCAATGCATGCACTACATAAAGCACATGTTCGCTCACTAATAAAACCATATCTTAACCAAGCCACGAGTCCCAGAGAACTCACACAATTTGAAAAATTAGCGGCCTCCTCCAATCCTCCTAAACACTTGCTATCACAGATTTATAACATCTTACAACAAATTAAATATCCATGCACCAGAGGATACCTGGGCGATTGGGAAAAAGATCTAGATACCACCTGGTCCACTGCAGAGACCAAACAAATATATATCAAATCTCATGGTATCTCTAGATGTACCCGACTCCAAGAAAACTCATATAAGATAGTCACTAGATGGTACCGAACGCCTGTGAGACTCAAGCAGATGACATGCCTAAATTCAGACACATGCTGGAAATGTAAAGGATCGAGAGGCACATATATTCACATGTGGTGGGATTGTCCAGTAATCAAACCATTTTGGACCCAGGTACTCAGCTACATAAAAAAGATATGCACCCTAACACAAGACCCAACTCTAGCCTCCATATTCCTCAACATTCGACTGGGTAATGTACCACCGACCAACAGGACACTTTTCCAGCACCTCACAGCTGCAGCCAAATTATAGATCCCTCAACATTGGAACCAACCGAGTTCTCCCACCCTTTCACAGTGGCTTCACAAAGTTAACCATATTTACCATATGGAGGAGCTATCAGCGTGGGAACTGAGAGCTCACACCAGATTTCTTAAGATATGGGATGGCTGGGTTAAATGCCGCGCTTCCACTCCGGTGTTACAATTATTATCAGACTCAATTTAAATAACACCATAGGTGCTCACAATCCACACCATTAACTGAGGTCCTCCCTATCCCCCCCCCCCTTATATCCTCCCCCCCTCCCTTTTGTTATATCTTCCTTTTTCAGTCTTTCCTACTTTTCCATCATTGACGGAATAAAGATTAATTCATTTTTGAAATATCACATTTACACCACCTTCCTCCCGTCACTCACTTTATTCATGATTTATGCTCTATCCTTATAAGACTAGAACTGACCGATTGTAATATTTGTCTTTTGGCTGTGCATTGTCATAACATCTATTGTAAAACAGATTTTACTATTCTTCATTTATACAATGTACTTCTACTGTTATATCTTATACCTTTGAAAAATCAATAAAAAGAAAATTGAAAAGAAAAGAAAAGAAGTTTAGCAGAAAACTTTGTGAAAACTAATATTTGTGTCATTCTCAAAACTTTTGGCCACGACTGTACTATACTTGTCTTTTATGCGGACAATAATAAGTCATGTTCTATCTTTGAAAGCTACGGGAACGGAATACATTCCGTATTTTTGCGGACCCGTTGAAATGAATGGACCGTATACGGAATGCAAAAAACGGAACATAAACGTGTGTAAGAGGCCTTAGAAGAAAAATCCCAGCAGAAGGTGTGCTCTCTCCCATGGCTAGTAGGACTAAGTGGCTTGTTAATAAGTGGAGTTAAACTAAAGCGTTGTTGGTGCTGAGTGTGAATCTGTGGATTGGTGGAGTGGTTGTATATAGTTCTTTTATTTTCTAACACAAGTTAAAATCCCTTTTTTTTTTTGCACCTAAATTATAGGCGGGGTTAATTGTCTCAGGTGCTTTAACCCATTAGGTCCATTAGTATCTACCGTAAAAAGGCATATTGGTGGTCACTAATGGGCCTTAGCGGCCTTTTTATGGCAACCTAGTCTAATTACTGCACGTGTCTCCCATGCAGTGGAGAGCATAAAGTATACCTCCCCTACTCACCCTTCTATTCTTATGCAGTGGAGAGCAGGAGTCCGGCACGTTGGCCATTTAACCCTTTCTATGCCGTGGTCAATACAACCACAGCATCTAAGTAGTTTAGAGGGACAGACTCCTTCTCTCTGCACACTAGATCACAGGGTGCCAATGTCTGAGTATGGTAGCTGGGGACTGATGAAGGCCTCCAGGCATGCCCTCTGTGATTACCTATCAGGGCTGTGCCTCTGGGCTGTAAGAATAATACTGGCAGTATAACACACTGTACTGCAGAAGCAGTCCAGTGTATTACAGAAGTGATCAGAAGATTGTCAAAATCCCCCTTTGGGACTAATAAACTGTAAAAATTTAAAGTTTTATTAAAATAAAGATCTATTGAAGTAGAAAAGGCCAGTTTACCCAATATAAACTTCATGTTGCAGTTCCTACGTATGCGCAAACGTGGAAATTGTTGAAGAATATTGTTAGATCCAGCATGTGAATAAAATCCAATATTTTATATAAAATTCAAATATCCCATATTAAAATCCAAAAGCCCCTGTGACACTCCAGAGCCTACATGTTAAAGAGGACCTTTCATCAGAATCAAGTATGTAAACTGAATATACAGACATGGAGAGCGGCGCCCAGGGATCCCCCTGCACTTACTATTATCCCCGGGCGCCGCTCCGTTCTCCGGTTATAGGCTCCGGTAAAGTCATAGTTAGGCTCCACCCATTTGAGCCTGCCGCGGTCTCCTTCTCCTATGCTGTAGCGCTGGCCAATCGCAGCGCTCAGCTCTTAGCCATGCTATGAGCTGAGCGCTGCGATTGGCCAGCGCTACAACATAGGAGAAAGAGACGCCGGCAGGCTCAAATGGGTGGAGCCTAACTATGACTTTACCGGAGCCTATAACCGGAGAACGGAGCGGCGCCCGGGGATAATAGTAAGTGCAGGGGGATCCCTGGGCGCCGCTCTCCATGTCTGTATATTCAGTTTACATACTTGATTCTGATGAAAGGTCCTCTTTAAAACCCCCCACTGCAGTCTTACTCATGGCATGGAGTGAATGCCATAAATGATAGTAAACATTAGAAGTCGGACAAATTTAATTTTTTTCGAATCCGAAAAGGTTCTCGAATCCTACGAATCCTGTACATAAGAATTGTGTGAACGGTGTAAGAAACAAAGTGATCCAAACACTTATGGGGGGGGGGGGGATCTGTGGATGGCACTGTTATGGGGGGGATCTGTGGATGGCACTGTTATGGGGGGGATCTGTGGATGGCACTGTTATGAGGGGATCTGTATTAGAATACAGGGACTGCACCGGTCCCCGCTGTCATGGATTTGTCGGATTCGAATTTAGTAAATGAGGTCGGGATTCGAGTCCATGAATCCCTCGAATCCAACAAGATTTGTCGTCCCACCTCTAGTAAACATGTTGGGCTGCAGGAATCCACCCCCTTCCACTAAACCCTGCCCGTTTTCAAAAGCTATCTGTGTTCTAAAATCTTTGTCCAAATTTGTCACCGTTTTCTTGCCAGAAAATGGACTCAAAGGCTCACAATTTCTCACCTCCTGCTTTTCAGTCCTTTCTTTCTTTGTAGAGATTATTTTTCCTTTTTTTTTTTTTTATATTCTGTGTGCAAAAATAAATTGTCTAAGATAAAATGTCTAAGGCACTGATTACTTCAGTTGCATGATACAAACATGATGTAAACAGTAGTGAAAAAATAATGCAAATCGCTGCTAAAAATCCATTTTATGGATTTATTCTACAATTTATGTTATGGAGGATTTATCTGACCCTAGACTTGCATTGTAGGTTTTTTTTGGTTGTTTTTTATTTTTTTATTTGTTACAGTACAGTTCAGTTTGAGACCTATTGAGTAACATTTTAGTTAAATTCCTTTTTGGTACCATTTAAAACATGATTATATATTGCCGGTGTAATAGATTTGTCACAAATTTTAGAAAGCTGAGACATGTGGATGAATAATTCTAAATCGGGATTATGTTTTCTTCTCAGAATTCATTTCGCTCCAGGCATGTGCACAGGGGTGCGTTTATTCTATATATGTAATGTCTTCAGTACGTACTCCTCCTTTTGGTACTGAAAATGCAACTGTACACAAAGCACAAACGATACTTTTGTGTAAAATTGGCTCATGTCTGATGTGAATGAATTAACAGTTGCTACAATTTGCATAACATTAGCCATCATCCCATCGTGCCATCGTGCTCTAAGCTCACCATGACCTATTTTACTGTATATGCGGAAAGCCTTTCAGCAATGTATGCACGGTATTCTACAAGTGCAGTTTAATGCTAAGTATTGTTATGCAGTTTATTTTGAGATGTGTTGATTTGTTTGTTAAACTTACACGTGAGGTGTCTTTGACCTTTATAATGGCTATAGAAATCTTTCCCAACATATTTGGTACAGTTTGACATAATGTCAGTTTTTATGTAATCTTGGTGGCACAGTAGTGTTGAGGGAAAATGTAACATTCTGTGTGAGTCGTTCTCGGATAATTTTCTGTGTTTGAATCTTTTAGCTGTTTATACGGTGGGGTATAATACGGTTATGTCCACTTTGTAATGAGCATCTACTGTACTTAATATTTTGATCAGCTTTTTGATGTACTTAGGGTGATAGGTGTTTTCTGGTTTGCATAAAAGAATGATTTATGAAGGTAGCTATAATTTTGTAATGAATTTCTTTGACCTTTTTATTTGTCCTTTCTTCCGTTCTGGGCTGTGGTCACATGATCATGTCCATGCAGCTCCGTCTTAGTTCCTGTGATGTTCTGTCCATTGGCGTGTCAAAGCAGCAACAGGGGCAGTAATAGAGGAGTGTCGGTGTAGGTGCTGGAGCTGTGGCAGAGAAATGAGAAATTCCTTATGGGATTGGCTGGATACAGCAATAAGAAGTGCTACATACAGGATGGAAACAAGCCAGAATGATTTGTTCACATAGTGAAAAGGGATTAAGAGGGTCCAAATTGGAAAAAAAAAAAAAGCATGGCGGAGATGTACATGAGCATATCTGTTAAAAACCAGAGTGATCCTGGAAAACCCCTTTAACCATTGTTAGTTTCTCCCCAAGAGTAGTATATGAAGTTGTTTTTTCCTGCCAGATTCCGCTCACTGTAAAGTGCCGTCTGTCTGGATCTGCTTCAGAACACCTCCTTTCTGATCTGAGTGACCGTTCTAGTGGCCTCCTGGTTGGATGCTATAGTTTCCAACCACAGCAGAGCGAAGGCGTTGTGAATCAGCACTTCAGTGAAGCCCCTCCCCCGTGCACTTGAGAATGCAGAATCTTGCAGAATAAAATTTCATATTCACACTGCTCTTGATGAGAATATCTCCACAAAAGGTATATTTGTTCTCATCTTCCTAGTCCCTGACTTAGTGCTATCTGCACTGCAGCATGGTCAGAAGTGCTGACAGACTTGGCCTCTCATGGCTTGATGGGAATAACCGCAGTAAGCACTGGCCCGGGTAGGTGGAGTTTGTCCATTAAAGCAGAGATGGGAATACCCCCTTTTAATATGTCTAACAAACCTGCACTCAGTTTGTGCAGTCACTTAAACTGGTCGTACACATAGGTTAAAAGCTGATCGAAGTGTCCGATGTTTATCCTTTTTTGGCCTACCATTGTTTAAAATTATATGTAATTTTTTATTTTTTTTTGTTTTTCTGGTAAGCAGTGGCAGACTATTTGTCTGTCAGTTTTAGGAAACCATGATGTGTCATATTGCATCATTACAGCCGTTCGCAACCTAAACTAAGGCCTCTTTCACACGGGCGTTGCGGGAAAAGGTGCGGGTGCGTTGCGGGAACATGCGCGATTTTTTTCGCGCAAGTGCAAAACATTGTAATGCGTTTTGCGCGTGAGAAAAATCGACATGTTTGGTACCCAAACCCGAACTTCTTCACAGAAGTTCGGGTTTGGGATCGGTGTTCTGTAGATTGTATTATTTTCCCTTGTAACATGGTTATAAGGGAAAATAATAGCATTCTGAATACAAAAAATAAAAAATAAAAATAAAAAAAAAATTTAACTCCCCTTAATCCACTTGATCGCGCAGCCCGTCTTCTCTTCTGTCTTCTTCTTTGCTGTGTGCAGGAAAAGGACCTGGGGTGACGTCACTCCGGTCATCACATGGTCCGTCACATGATCTTTTACCATGGTGATGGATCATGTGATGACCGGAGTGTTGTCACCACAGGTCCTTTTCCTGCACACAGCAAAGAAGACAGAAGAGATGCCGGGCTGCGCGATCAAGTGGATTAAGGCGAGTTCAATTTTTTTTTTTTAATTTTTTTTAACCCCTCCAGCCCTATTGTACTATGCATTCTGTATTTAGAATGCTATTATTTTCCCTTATAACCATGTTATAAGGGAAAATAATAATGATCGGGTCTCCATCCCGATCGTCTCCTAGCAACCGTGCGTGAAAATCGCACCGCATCCGCACTTGCTTGCGGATGCTTGCGATTTTCACGCAGCACCATTCACTCCTATGGGGCCTGCGTTGCGTGGAAAACGCACAATATAGAGCACGCTGCGATTTTCACGCAACGCACAAGTGATGCATGAAAATTACCGCTCGTGTGCACAGCCCCATAGAAATGAATGGGTCAGGATTCAGTGCGGGTGTTCACCTCACCCTCGCATTGTTCACCTCACGCATCGCATCCGCGCGGAATACTCGCCCGTGTGAAAGGGGCCTAAGGCTACTTTCACACTGCCGTTTCTGGGTCCGCCTGTGAGATCCGTTTCAAGGCTCTCACAAGCTCCCCCAAATATAGCAGTTTAGCCCCAATGCATTCTGAATGGATAAGGATCCGTTCAGAATGCATCAGTTTGGCTCCGTTCCGCCTCCATTCCGCTCTGGAGGCGGACAAGCAGCGTTTTGGTGTACGCCTGGCGATTGCGGAGCCGAACGGATCGGTCCTGACTTACAATGTAAGTCAATGGGAACTGATCCGTTTACATTGACACAAATATAGTGCAATTGTAAACTGATCCGTCCCCCATTGACTTTCAATGTAAGTCAGGACGGATCCGTTTGACTTACACTTAGACTTAGATGTTTTTTGGAGAGAATAATGCAGACGGATCCGTTCTGAACGGATACCAGCGTTTGCGTTTATAGGTGCGGATCCGTCTGTGCAGATACCAGACGGATCCGCACCTAACGCAGGTGTAAAATTAGCCTAAATGTGTGTGGCATGGTAGCCTGAGTGGTTCTGGTTGTCTGCCACTCTGCACAAGCCAGCTCTGTTGGTTTACATGTTTCTTCACGTCCTTGATCTGCCAGTTTAGTTGTTTTTCTTTTTCATGTGCTTGGAGACTAGTGCTGTATGCATTATATGTGACACTCAGCATTTTGAAGTAGGGATTGGTTTCTCTTTGAGTTTTGCTTATTTCTGGATGCAAATAAATGGATCTAGAATGACCATTGATATTTTTGTTGGCTCGGTTCCTCTTGCCATTTTAGAGAGAGAAAACTCGGGCATTAGGAAGTTTGTATTTCCTCAGCTGATTGCCTTACTGCAAGCTTTCAGTCTACATTTACTGCGAGCACATGAGCGCTATAGTTTATGAAGCTTACCGTAATTTAGGATTCTTCTCTATCGTTATACCCACCTTCCACACACCCTGTCTAGTGTTGCTTTTTGAAAATCAGAATTTGTTCATATACTGTTGCGGACGGCGGCATTTAACTGCAAAGGTCACCGCCTTCTCTTTGCTAGAGGGAGTTGTACATATTTTTGTCAGGTTAAATATCTGTTTTATTTGTTCCCAAGAATTAATTATATATATATATATATATATAACAGAACTGTGGGAAACCTAGGACCATGATAGACCTTTGCAGATTACTGCTTCTTTGAGATTCTCGATTACTTATGATGTAGTAAGCACTAATGCACCCACTAAAATTGTTTCAGTTTTCTAGAAGTTTCCTTTAGAAGCTATGGACATCTTTGCACGGATTTATTGTTATTTTTTTTCTGTTCATATTATATGCTTCTTATTAGCAAATTTAGGCAACTTTTTAAATAATCTAATAGTCCGCCATTTTGTTTTAGTAGCATTTATGTAAGGGCCCGTTTCACGTTTGCATTTGGAATCCAGTAGCCTGATCCAGCTGAGGATCAGGCTATCGGAACTTACCGTATCCTGCATTGCTGGACCACCAGATCCCCATTGACTATAATGGGATCCAGCCACTTTCTGACATGTGCTCTGGGAATTGCATGGATAAAAACTGTTGCAACTACTACTATAGGTGACAATCTTGCTGAATCTGTTACAGATCCACTAATATTTTTTTTAAAAAATGGCAATGGTATCCATAGCCTTAGGGGGTATTTCTGTTGGAACAAGTTATCCCTTATCCTCTGGAAAACCTACAAAATTCTTATGGGGCCTGCAAAGGGAGATAACTGGCGATAAATGCTGGATACACATCACATAATGTCCAAAAATACTGTGGTTCCTCATGTACACATGGTGGCTTATTGTAGAAATTAACCACAAACAACAGTCATACTTTAAAGCATACCTATACTTTCAGGTCATATTTCATGTGTGTGTACATGAGGGATAACACTATCATATCATACTGTATGTATAATTATATGACCTGTATTCTTCATTTTAGCAGTTATCCCCATTGCAGCCTCTGTCTCTGAGTTTCTATTAGCTAGTGAGTGGAGACCAGCTGCTATAGTTTCTCACATACAATGCACACACAGATAAAGAGATCCTGCTCCCTAAGGGTACCTGCACATGAGTGCAGTTTTTCATGCAGATTTCTGTGCGTATCCTTACCAAAAACCATGTGTTATTACTTGTGTTTTTTTCATTTACAGATTTTATGCCGTTTCACTGCAGATTTTAAAGTTTGCACGGAAGAAAAAAGTAGTGTACCCGCACCATGTGCAGGTACCCTATCTCTTACTCGCTCAGAAACAACAGCATGTAGAAATTTTAGAAATGTACTGAACAGCATTGATGTGGTTAAAGCACTTAACAACTGATTAAGTGTAGCACCCCCCTCTGTGATTTTCTTTAACTTGTCTCACCCCTCCATAGATTTAATTGACTTCTGTGGGCAGCATTTCTATATCAGTTCTCTCTTTGTAGTTCCTCCCCCCTTCTCTCTATAGACTTCTATGGCAGCGTTTAATCTGATTCCTCAGTGAGTTGCAAGTCCGTCTTGGGAGACTAAAATGAATTTGGCAGAGAATTCTGAGTCTGAGTGAACACTTTAGTAAGGCTACTTTCACACTTGCGGCAGAGAGATCCGGCAAGCAGTTCCGTCGCCGGAACTGCCTGCTGGATCAGGCAAAATGTATGCTAACTGATGGCAGTAGTAAGACTGATCAGGATCCTGATCAGTCTTAAAAATGCCTGATCAGTCGAAAAAATGCATTGAAAGGCCGGATCCGTCTTTCCGGTGTCATCCGGCAAAAACGGATCCGGCATTTATTTTTTCACCTTTTTTTCAGTCTGCGCATGCGCATACCGGAAGGACGGATCCGGCATTCCGGTATTCTGAATGCCGGATCCGGCACTAGTACATTCCTATGGGAAAAAATGCCTGATCCGGCATTCAGGCAAGTCTTCAGTTTTTTTAGCCGGAGATAAAACCGTAGCATGCTACGGTTTTCTCTTTTGCCTGATCAGTCAAAACGACTGAACTGAAGACCTCCTGATGCAAACTGAACGGATTACTCTCCATTCAGAATGCATGGGGACATACCTGATCAGTTATTTTCCGGCATAGAGCCCCTGTGACGGAACTCTATGCCGGAAAAGAAAAAGGCAAGTGTGAAAGTAGCCTAAGGAGACTGATAAGTGTAGAAAAATCAATTTTCTCTGTTGAGATATATTACAAAGTTTCTTATATTCACCTGTGCTATTGATTTATGCAAAGTTTGTTGAAAGTACAGTGACTATGTAAGTGCACAGTAATAGGGATTGTTTTATGTCATTATCACCCCATCTATAACAGATTTCGTATTGAAGTCTTGCAATTATGATCTAATGATTCTTTTTTTTTTTTTTTTCAACTAAAGAGTTTCAAAAATTGATACAGAAAAATGGTTTATATTTAACTTCTGGAGCAGTATTTATCATGTTGCCAGGCAACAAGGATTACCTTGGTTATCTTCGCAAGAGTCATGTGATTGTGCTGATAATTGACACTAGACTGAGGCAGTATTTAATGACCAGAGCAGCAGGGGACAGATCGAGGGCCAATGTCATGTTTACCACTATAGATTTTTGTCTCTTGTTTAATTAGGTCAACAGTTTACTGTATATAGTATACCCTGTGTGACTGGTTTCTCTAAAGATATCCTGCATATTACATTACATTGGACACTGACTACAATGGAATCTAGAAACTGAAGGATGAAATTAATATTGATCTTGAGCATATGCAGTACTGTACGTGTATGTAGGTGTCCTACGGCATGGACTGGCTTCTGCCAGCAGGGATTACATTGTATGGTTCTTAGGTTTAATTTAGCTAATGAGCCATCTTTCAGTACATCGTGTTACTGTACATCACAGCCATTGCAGTGGAGCCAGCAGATACAGAGACTCAGGTTTCTTGAATTCTAGAATTTTTCTTAAGGCTTTAATATGATTTAAATAATATTGGTTGATTAAATAAAGGGCTTTTCTGAAACTTCAAGGGGTTGTCTTACTTCGGCAAATAGCATTTATTTTGTAGAGGAAATTAATACAAAGCACTTACTAATGTATAGTTAAAATCCATATTGTCTCCTTTGCTGGCTGGATTCATTTTTCCATCACATTATACACTGCTCTGTTCCATGGTTACGACCACCCTGCAATCCAGCAGCGGTGGTCGTGCTTGCACACTAGGAAAAAGCACTAGCCTTTGTGCGCTCCCACAGTCCTGGCCACCAAAGAGGCTGACGCTTTTTCCTATAATGTGCAACCAAGACCACCACTGATGGATTGCAAGGTGGTTGTAACCATGGAAACGAGCAGTGTGTAATGGGATGGAAAAAATGAATCCAGCCAGCAAAGGATGCAATATGGACAATCACAGTACATTAGTGAGTGGCTTGTATTAATTTCCTCTACATGCTGAAATGAGACAACCCCTTTAAAGATGGCCTATTGATGGCCTGTCCTCAGGATAGGTCATCAATATCAGATAAACAGGGGATCTGACTCCTGGCACTCCTCAGCTTTCCGTGAGCACCATATTCAGGGATGTTTTATGTACTTTTCTGGTCTGCATAGTAATTACATGCATTAATTTAGGCTCCGTTTACTCTAACGTTTGGCAGGGTTTCTGTCAGTCTGTGGGGTGTTTTGTATAGTAGGAATAGCACGCCCTGCAACACAATTCTTGCTATCAAAAATATTGGACCCTGATAAAATCAGTGGAGTCTGTGATTGTGGACTGGTCGAGAGAGAAATACACTGGCTCCAGGCAAATCCATCAGAGTGCTCATCTCTGCTCAATTGTGATCAACTCAAAGTTAACTTTGAGTTGGTCACAATTGACCTTAGTTGATTGTTCAAGAGAACACATTACTGGGAAAAATTAAGTTTTAATATATGCAAATGAGCCTCTAGGAGCAATGGGGGTGTTGCTGTTACTCGTAGAGGCTCTGCTCTCTCTGCAACTGCCATGCCCTCTCCACTGTGATTGACAGGACAAGGTGTGATGATGTTTTCACTGCCTGGTCCTGTCAAAGTGCAGAGGGCACAGCAGCCCCAGAGAGAGCTGAGCCTCTAGGTGTAATGACAACGCCCCTTTTGCTCCTAGAGGCTCATTTGCATATATCAAAACATCATTTTTCTCAGCAATGCGCACCTATATGAACATGGGACCAACACTGATGCCTTCAGCTGCCAAGTGTACATGCTACAGGTCAGCCAGTTTCATAGGTACAAATCTGCTGACAGATGCCCTTTAAGACAGATTAAAGGAGAGTTTATACTAGCGTTTCGCCTTCCATTATAGCATTCCGTTCAAATGCGCTTAAAATGGAAAATAACGAAATTGCTATGACGGAAAGCCAAACGGAACACTTTAAAGGCATTCTGTTTTAATCCGTCCTAAAATGGAAACCAGCGTTACGTCTGCAGACAGGACTCTTGTTTCTGTCCAAAATAACGGAACCGTGATGGAATGCTTCTATTTTTTTCTCTATTTAAATCTATTAGGACAGATTAAAATGGAATGCCTTTAACCACCTCAGCCCCCAGTGCTTAAACACCCTGAAAGACCAGGCCACTTTTTACACTTCTGACCTACACTACTTTCACCGTTTATTGCTCGGTCATACAACTTACCACCCAAATGAATTTTACCTCCTTTTCTTCTCACTAATAGAGCTTTCATTTGGTGGTATTTCTTTGCTGCTGACATTTTTACTTTTTTTGTTATTAATCGAAATTTAACGATTTTTTTGCAAAAAAATGACATTTTTCACTTTCAGTTGTAAAATTTTGCAAAAAAAAACGAGATCCATATATAAATTTTGCTCTAAATTTATTGTTCTACATGTCTTTGATAAAAAAAAAAATGTTTGGGTAAAAAAAAAAATGGTTTGGGTAAAAGTTATAGTGTTTACAAACTATGGTACAAAAATGTGAATTTCCGCTTTTTGAAGCAGCTCTGACTTTCTGAGCACCTGTCATGTTTCCTGAGGTTCTACAATGCCCAGACAGTACAAACACCCCACAAATGACCCCATTTCGGAAAGTACACACCCTAAGGTATTCGCTGATGGGCATAGTGAGTTCATAGAACTTTTTATTTTTTGTCACAAGTTAGCGGAAAATGATGATTTTTTTTTTTTTTTCTTACAAAGTCTCATATTCCACTAACTTGTGACAAAAAATAAAAAGTTCTATGAACTCACTATGCCCATCAGCGAATACCTTGGGGTCTCTTCTTTCCAAAATGGGGTCACTTGTGGGGTAGTTATACTGCCCTGGCATTCTAGGGGCCCAAATGTGTGGTAAGGAGTTTGAAATCAAATTCTGTAAAAAATGACGTGTGAAATCCGAAAGGTGCTCTTTGGAATATGGGCCCCTTTGCCCACCCAGGCTGCAAAAAAGTGTCACACATCTGGTATCTCCGTACTCAGGAGAAGGTGGGGAATGTGTTTTGGGGTGTCATTTTATATATACCCATGCTGGGTGAGAGAAATATCTTGGCAAAAGACAACTTTTCCTATTTTTTTATACAAAGTTGGCATTTGACCAAGATATTTATCTCACCCAGCATGGGTATATGTAAAGACACCCCAAAACACATTCCTCAACTTCTCCTGAATACAGAGATACCAGATGTGTGACACTTTTTTGCAGCCTAGGTGGGCAAAGGGGCCCATATTCCAAAGAGCACCTTTCGGATTTCACAGGTCATTTTTTACAGAATTTGATTTCAAACTCCTTACCACACATTTGGGCCCCTAGAATGCCAGGGCAGTATAACTACCCCACAAGTGACCCCATTTTGGAAAGAAGAAACCCCAAGGTATTCCGTGAGGGGCATAGCGAGTTCCTAGAATTTTTTATTTTTTGTCACAAGTTAGTGGAAAATGATGATTTTTTTTTTTTCATACAAAGTCTCATATTCCACTAACTTGTGACAAAAAATAAAAACTTCCATGAACTCACTATGCCCATCAGCGAATACCTTGGGGTCTCTTCTTTCCAAAATGGGGTCACTTGTGGGGTAGTTATACTGCCCTGGCATTCTAGGGGCCCAAATGTGTGGTAAGGAGTTTGAAATCAAATTCAGTAAAAAATGACCTGTGAAATCCGAAAGGTGCTCTTTGGAATGTGGGCCCCTTTGCCCACATAGGCTGCAAAAAAGTGTCACACATCTGGTATCTCCGTACTCAGGAGAAGTTGAGGAATGTGTTTTGGGGTGTCTTTTTACATATACCCATGCTGGGTGAGATAAATATCTTGGTCAAATGCCAACTTTGTATAAAAAAATGGGAAAAGTTCTCTTTTGCCAAGATATTTCTCTCACCCAGCATGGGTATATGTAAAATGACACCCCAAAACACATTCCCCACCTTCTCCTGAGTACGGAGATACCAGATGTGTGACACTTTTTTGCAGCCTAGGTGGGCAAAGGGGCCCATATTCCAAAGAGCACCTTTCGGATTTCACAGGTCATTTTTTACAGAATTTGATTTCAAACTCCTTACCACACATTTGGGCCCCTAGAATGCCAGGGCAGTATAACTACCCCACAAGTGACCCCATTTTGGAAAGAAGAGACCCCAAGGTATTCGCTGATGGGCATAGTGAGTTCATGGAAGTTTTTATTTTTTGTCACAAGTTAGTGGAATATGAGACTTTGTATGGAAAAAAAAAAAAAAAAAAATCATCATTTTCCACTAACTTGTGACAAAAAATAAAAAATTCCAGGAACTTGCCATGCCCCTCACGGAATACCTTGGGGTGTCTTCTTTCCAAAATGGGGTCACTTGTGGGGTAATTATACTGCCCTGGCATTTTCCAGGGGCCCTAATGTGTGGTAAGTAGGTAAATGACCTGTGAAATCCGAAAGGTGCTCTTTGGAATGTGGGCCCCTTTGCCCACCTAGGCTGCAAAAAAGTGTCACACATCTGGTATCTCCGTACTCAGGAGAAGGTGGGGAATGTGTTTTGTGGTGTCATTTTACATATACCCATGCTGGGTGAGAGAAATATCTTGGCAAAAGAGAACTTTTCCCATTTTTTTATACAAAGTTGGCATTTGACCAAGATATTTATCTCACCCAGCATGGGTATATGTAAAAAGACACCCCAAAACACATTCCTCAACTTCTCCTGAATACAGAGATACCAGATGTGTGACACTTTTTTGCAGCCTAGGTGGGCAAAGGGGCCCAAATTCCTTTTAGGAGGGCATTTTTAGACATTTGGATACCAGACTTCTTCTCACGCTTTGGGGCCCCTAAAATGCCAGGGCAGTATAAATACCCCACATGTGACCCCATTTTGGAAAGAAGACACCCCAAGGTATTCAATGAGGGGCATGGCGAGTTCATTGAAAAAAAAAAAATTTGGCACAAGTTAGCGGAAATTGATTTTTTTGATTTTGTTCTCACAAAGTCTCCATTTCCGCTAACTTGGGACAAAAATTTCAATCTTTCATGGACTCAATATGCCCCTCAGCGAATACCTTGGGGTGTCTTCTTTCCAAAATGGTGTTATTTGTGGGGTGTTTGTACTGCCCTGGCATTTGAGGGTCTCCGCAATCATTACATGTATGCCCAGCATTAGGAGTTTCTGCTATTCTCCTTATATTGAGCATACGGGTAATGAGATTTTTTTTTTCCGTTCAGCCTCTGGGCTGAAAGAAAAAAATGAACGGCACAGATTTCTTCATTCGCATCGATCAATGTGGATGAAAAAATCTCTGCCAAAAAAAGAAAAAGGAGGGGAAAGGCGTCTGCCAGGACATAGGAGCTCCGCCCAACATCCATACCCACTTCAGCTCGTATGCCCTGGCAAACCAGATTTCTCCATTCACATCAATCGATGTGGATGAATAAATCATTGCCGGGATTTTTTTTTTTATATATACAAAGTGTTTGCCAAAGTATATGAACACCGCCACCTCCTCAGCTCATATGCCTCGGCAAACATATCTTTTACTGCAGAGGAGAAATCTCGTCTTGCAGCGCCGCATACACCGACTTGCGTGTAATCTGACAGCAGCGCAATGCTTCTGTCCAAATGCACATCAGTGCTGCAGCTAGTCGATCGGTTGGTCCACCTGAAAGGTAAAAAAAACAAAACAAAAAAGAAAAAACCAGGCCGCAAAGCAATAACTTTATTAACTTTAGAACAGAACATATTAACTTTTTTTAACTTTTTTAACTTTTTTACTTACCGGTAATTTTTTTTTTGTTTAGTTTATTTTACCTTTATGGAAAAAACCTCTCCTTCCCCATGGGACAATGTGCAAAGCGCAAATCACCCAAAGATGTGGCGAAGTACGTTATGCACTTTATCCCAGGTGAAAGGAGAGGTTTGCAGCAGCTGAGAGTAAAAGGGCCCTAATAGCCCTGTGTGCCTGTCCTGTGAGATTCAATCCCTATGCTAGGTGTACCTGTGTGTGGTACTTCCGGAAACACTCACCAAAGCATAGGGCAGGGTGGTCAGGACAGTCAGGACAGAAATAGCGGGTGTCACGCCTTATTCCACTCCTGCTACAGACACGACATCTTTTTCGGGGTGACGGTTGGGTTGAGGTACCAGGAACGACACTGGGGAAATGTCGCTCGTGTAGACGGCTAACTACACTGGTGGATGGGGCCACGGAACCTCCTGGGTAAAGGAGGTTCTCGATGATCTCTTCCTGGAATTTGAGGAAAGATCGTTTTCTCCCAGCCTTACTGTAGAGAACAAAACTATTGTACAGCGCCAATTGAATTAAATATACAGACACCTTCTTATACCAGCGTCTGGTTCTGCGGGAAACTAAATACGGAGACAACATCTGGTCATTGAAGTCCACCCCTCCCATGAGCGCATTATAGTCGTGGACACAGAGGGGCTTTTCAATGACACGGGTTGCTCGCTCAATTTGGATTGTCGTGTCTGCGTGAATGGAGGAGAGCATGTAAACGTCACGCTTGTCTCTCCATTTCACCGCGAGCAGTTCTTCGTTACACAAGGCAGCCCTCTCCCCCCTTGCAAGACGGGTGGTTACAAGCCGTTGGGGGAAACCCACGCGACTAGTTCGCGCGGTGCCACAGGCGCAAATCCGTTCTAGAAACAAATGCCTAAAGAGGGCCACACTTGTGTAAAAATTGTCCACATAAAGATGGTACCCCTTGCCGAATAAGGGTGACACCAAGTCCCAGACTGTCTTCCCACTGCTCCCCAGGTAGTCAGGGCAACCGACCGGCTCCAGGGTCTGATCTTTTCCCTCATAGATCCGAAATTTTTGGGTATAGCCTGTGGCCCTTTCACAGAGCTTATACAATTTGACCCCATACCGGGCACGCTTGCTTGGGATGTACTGTTTGAAGCCAAGGCGCCCGGTAAAATGTATTAGGGACTCGTCTACGCAGATGTTTTGCTCGGGGGTATACAAATCTGCAAATTTCTGGTTGAAATGGTCTATGAGGGGCCGAATTTTGTGGAGCCGGTCAAAAGCTGGGTGGCCTCTGGGACGGGAGGTGGTGTTGTCGCTAAAATGCAGGAAATGGAGGATGGCCTCAAATCGTGCCCTGGACATAGCAGCAGAGAACATGGGCATGTGATGAATCGGGTGCGTTGACCAATATGACCGCAATTCATGCTTTTTTGTCAGGCCCATGTTGAGGAGAAGGCCCAAAAAAATTTTAAGTTCGGAAACTTGGACTGGTTTCCACCGGAAAGGCTGGGCATAAAAGCTTCCCGGGTTGGCGGATATAAATTGTGTGGCATACTGGTTGGTCTCTGCCACGACTAAGTCCAAGAGCTCCGCAGTCAAGAACAGCTCAAAAAATCCCAGGGCCGAACCGATTTGAGCCGTCTCAACCCGAACTCCAGACTGGGCGGTGAAAGGGGGAACTACAGGTGCGGCTGAAGTTGGTGACTGCCAATCAGGGTTTGCCAGCACCTCAGGGATTCTAGGGCCTGTCTGTGCGGTGGCTGCGACGGGGTAACTAGTGCACGTGCCACCGTACCAGCTTCAACTGCCCTTCTGGTGCTCGCCACGTCACCATGTTGTACGGCAGTGCTGGTACTAGGTCCAGGGAGGGCTGCGCTGCTGGTGTATGCCTCACCACGTGATCCGGCAGCGACAGCCCCACTCTGCTGCTCTTGAAGCGGATCCTGCATAACCTGTGGTCTAGCGACACGGGGCCGGGTACGCCTGGTGCTGCCAGGGACCTCCACCTCCTCGTCCGAACTTTGGGTCAGAGAGCCACTGCTTTCCACAGGTTCATATTCTGACCCGCTAGATTCATCAGATGAGGGTTCCCACTCCTCATCCGACTGGGTCAGAATCCTGTAGGCCTATTCAGAAGAATACCCCCTGTTTGACATTTTGGACTACTAAATTTAGGGGTATTCCCTGAGACTACCCAAGAAAAAAAGCAAGCCTGTCTTACAAAGGGGAGGCTAGCGAAGTACCGGAGGCCGCTGCGGTTGATAAAAAATATCAAAACTGATTTTTTTTATCGCCGCAGTGCGTGTAAAATGAATGTGCAGTGATCAAAAAATATATATTTTTTGTCACTGCGGTGGGGCGGGCGTGGGTGAACGCACGTGTGGGCGACCGATCAGGCCTGATCGGGCAAACACTGCGTTTTGAGTGGAGGGCGAACTAAAGTGACACTAATACTATTATAGATCTGACCGTGATCAGTTTTGATCACTTACAGATACTATAAAAGTACAAATGCTGATTAGCGATACGCTATTCAGCGAATAAAAGTGACTGCGGTGCGGTGGGCTGGGCGCTAACTCACGCTAACTACCTAACCAAGGGGCCTAAACTATCCCCAAAAACCTAACAGCCAATACTAGTGAAAAAAAAAAAGTGACAGTTTACACTGATCACTTTTTTTCCTTTCACTGGTGATTGACAGGGGCGATCAAAGGGGTGATCAAAGGGTTAATTGGGGTGCAGGGGGGTGATCAGGGGCTACAGTGAAGTGTTTGGTGTACTCACAGTTCAGTCTGCTTCTCTGCTGGATCCAACCGACGAAAAGGACCAGCAGAGAAGCAGAGAAGCCATATAACAGATCATATTTACTAATATGATCTGTTATATGACTTTGGATTGGATTTTTTAAAAATCGCCAGCCTGCCAGCCAATGATCGTTGCTGGCAGGCTGGTGACGAACTTCTTCTTTGAATTTTGCCGGCCCGCGATGCGCATGCGCGGGCCGGCTTGGAGCGAAGTCTCGCGTCTCGCGAGATGACGCGTATATGCGTAATTGTGCGCAGCGCTGCCACCTCCGGAACGCGAATCTGCGTACAGCGGTCCGGAGTTGGTTAAAGTGTTCTGTTAAAGCAATTCTCTTATTTTCCGTTTTAATCGCATTTGATCAGAATGCTATAATGGAAAGCGAAGCGCTAGTAAGGGTACCTTAACACTAGCGTTTTTCTTTTCCGGCGCTGAGTTCCGTCCTAGGGGCTCAATACCGGAAAATAACTGATTAGTTTTATCCTAATGCATTCTGAATGGAGAGCAATCTGTTCAGGATGTCTTCAGTTCAGTCTTTTTGTCTTTTCAGGACTGAGATAATACCACAGTATGCTACGGTTTTATCTCCGACCAAATTCCGGAACACTTTGCCGGAATGCCGGATCCGGCATTTTTTCCCATTGAAATGCATTAATGCCGGCCCCGAATTTTCTGCAGTCTGAGCATGCACAGACCGCAATGCCAGAACGGCATTGCGGTCTGTGCATGCTCAGACTGCAGAAAATTAAAAAATTTAAATAAATGCCGGATCCGTTTTTCCTGATGACACCGGAGAGACGGATCCGGCATTTCAATGCGCTTGTCATACGGATCAGGATTCTGATCCGTCTGACAAATGGCATCTGTTTGCATACGGTTTGACAGATCCGGCAGGCAGTTCTGGCGACGGAACTGCCTGCCGGAATCCTCTGTGTGAAAGAAGTGTAGTAGTAGTAATTGTGTGATAGAAATGTGGACATTTTTAAAAACTTTCCTGGCTGTGGTCTTGGTACAAACCTAGTTTTTGCCGCATTAATCCAACGGAGATGGTGAAATAAAGCACAGGTGTCTTATTTTAAAGTTAATTTCTGAAATCAATTTATTCCCCCTAGAATATTGAACTGCTTCCCCATCCCCCACCGGCGGTGCATCCTGCTGCCGCATGATTGACAGTCCTAGTGTTACTCCGAGAAAACTCTGGGGGAAAGTATCATGAATATGAATGATTTTTGTTCTAGGAGAATGCCTTAATAGTATGTTTTTTTTGCAAATGATATTTTTGTACTAGTAATTGCCAGCATAGACATCTAAACCACAGCTGCAATTCTTTTCAGGATCACTTTATTGCTGTGCCATCCAAAGCATTTTAAATATTATTTGCAAATCAATATGGTGACTTGTGACCTGTGGGATCAATCCCTCCTATAGGCTCTTATTAAGCAGCAAATGTAGCATCTGCTGCCCACCCAGTATTCTGTTGGAGCAGAATGAACGACCCAATCACTGTGCAGCCCCCGGCCATGCTCCAGCATATGCTTCTGCTGGAAGAATCCATTTGTATGTAGCTGCCAAAATTCTGGGCTTGAGCTTCTAAAAATTCTTCATACAGTTGAAGTAACAGTTTGATGGCCCTTTGCCCCGTTGTAAAATTAACTTTTCATTTTGCATCATGATGTTTTTCACGCTCATGTATATCAAGTATACGTATTACGGTAGTATCCATTGTACTGGATCGGATCCTACAATATTCCCTTATAATGCGTTATATAATACTGTATTATACTGTATATACTATATTGTTCCTCTGAATCGATATAGGGTTAATGTTGTATCGTTACAATGTCCTCACAAATCAAATCATTGCTCGGAATAACAAAACGTCAGAGAATGACCTACTGTTCTTTTGAGGAAGCCTATAAAGATGAGATTCCTGTACCTGATGACAAACAGATGGACACAATAAGGCCCTTTCTCCATAGACCTAATCAGTGCTTCTGGTACCTGCTAATGATGTCCACATCTCAGGGAAATGTCTTTTTCTTCCCTTAATGGTGGTACAGTAAATAATCATGTTATATACGAGTCAACGATTGAATGTATTGATTACAAGCTAAAGTGAACCTGCCAGATCTCTTCTGTTGCCCTACCACCTATCTGTGATATGTAGGTGTATATGATTTGGAGCAGTATTTCTGAGAAAAAGCAGCGTTATTCCTTACAGGACTCCAGGGAGAGAAAGGGAGTCCTGATTTCACTGCCCACACAGGAAGATTGTCCCACTCCCTGATACATCTAAGAGTTGTCCTATGTGGACGGGGCACTCGGGACTCTTAATAGTTTTCCGAGGAGTCCTGATTTCACTGCCCACGCAGGAAGATTGTCCCACTCCCTGATGCATCTAAGAGTTGTCCTATGTGGACGGGGCACTCGGGACTCTTAATAGTTTTCCGAGGAGTCCTGATTTCACTGCCCACGCAGGAAGATTGTCCCACTCCCTGATGCATCTAAGAGTTGTGCTATGTGGACGGGGCACTCGGGACTCTTAATAGTTTTCCGAGGAGTCCTGTCAGGATTTACTCTACTTCAGAAATCCTGCTCCAGGTGATAGAAATCTATATATATAAAGGGCCTAGAGCTTCTCTCCCTCCATCATAGGCAGCTCTCAAAGTTAAATCACTTTCACATGCTACATATGGTAACCAAATGCTTTATCGGAATTGCTAGCATGTGCAGTATTCTAAAAAAGCAGGATTACTAATAATAAAAGGTAGATATTGCGTGCTAGTTCTTATTATAACCAGACCCTACTACAGCAAACCTGTTTTCTTTTCTAGTGGTGGCCAGCTTTCGAGGAACAAATCCACATGGCTTAACATTAGAGATTGGAGACACTGTACAAATTCTTGAGAAATGTGAAGGTAAGTTACTTTATAAACGGTGCATGCTTGTAAAGCCTGCAGACAGACTAGCTGTATGTATGGTTGCCAGATATTAGAATTATTTGTCAGAGAACAGTACAATTGCGCTCAAGTTCATTCTGGTAGACATCTACGAGACATCATAGCTAATGGGAGAGGTATGGTTATGTTTGCTGTTACACAAGTATACAGTATTTTGTGTAAAGGACATAACCATACCCCAGCCCCACTTTATTTAGTATACCTGGATTTACCAGGGTGTAGACACTTTTTTAGATGTTTCTTCTTAAACACCACATAATTTGTCCCTACTCATGCGCCATGTAAGGGGTGCACCAGTCTCTCTCCCCATTCTGCATACTACAGACATCAAATATGTTGAAGGTAAAGCTCCATGCCATGTCAGACCTTGTTTAACGCTCTGACACTTTTGTAAGTAAACAAGTGACAAGAAATTCTGAAGAGTCGCACGTAGGCTCTGAAACCATTTTTTCCATCATACTGTAGGTACATGTGCAGGGCCTTTAGAAATGTTAGCGCTCCCTGTACAGTGGGTGACCGGATGCACAATTGTGCAGAATAAAAGCCATTCTCTGGCTCAGCAGAGGTCCCAGGGTTTGATCTTACAATGATCCTAATGTTTTGGCATATCCTAGTGGTATGACATACTATTATCAGATGACAATACTACTTTAACTATTAAAACGTCACTGTATTTTCACATAATTAAATTTTATTAGAAAATGATGTAATTACCAAATTTCTAAATCACTGCCTCCATCCACCTGAAAAAAAAGCTGTAGTCAACATAGCCTCTAGGGCTCTCACTACCACCTATTTTGCGGTCCACCACCTTTTGTTAGGCAGGATCCATTCCTTGTAACAGTCAGTTCACAGGAAATGGGGATGTGTCAGAGCTAGCTGAGCTCCTGAGCCTTGTAGAAGTGCTGCCCTTACATAGCTTTTGAAGAACTAAGAAGCTCCTGTGTGTCTGTAAGGGTGGGTTCACATCACGTTTTTGCCATCCATTTAACATATAAAAAAATTATACGTTAACGGATATATAAATGCATAAAATAAATAAACATAAACGGATGCCTCACACTGATGCCATACAGTAGCATCCGTTCACCATAAAGTTCCATTGTAAAAAAATAAATAAAAAAAAAGTATACATTTTTTTTTCACTAGACTCAGCAGTATTGACTAGAGTGGTGTGCTGCACTTTTTTTTCCAATGTATACGTCAAAAGGATGGCAAAAACGTGATGTGAACCCACCCTAAGGCTACTTTCACACTAGCATTTTTACTGGATCCGGCAGGGTTACTGATAATACAACCATCTGCATCCGTTATGAACGGATCTGGTTGTATTATCTTTAACATAGCCAAGATGGATCTATGAACTCCATTGAAAGTCAATAGAGGACGGATCTGTTTTCTATTGTGGCAGAGAAAACAGATCCGTACCCATTGACTTGCATTGGGGGTCATCGGATCCGTCTTGCTCCCCATCCCAGGACGGAAAGCAAACTATGTTGCAGTTTGCTCTTCGGTATGGGAACGTAACTAAAAGGAACGCAATGCATTTTGGAGCATTCCATTCTGTTCAGTTCAGTTTTGTCCCCATTGACAATAAATGGGGAAAAAACTGAAGCGTTTTTTTCTGGTATTGAGACACTATAACGGATCTCAATACTGGAAAACTAAAACGTTAGTGTGAAAGTAGCCTAAGTCTGATTTCCTTGTCCTTATCAGCCACTTGAGCTCCTTAGAAGAAAACAGATATAGTGGGAAGTGAGGTCACTTTGTTACAGTGCTGGAAAATTCCAAAGCAGGGAGACACCCACTGCCTGTGAGAGAAATGCAGCTAGCTGTGCAGTTGAAACAGGGAGTAATATGGTTGAGGAAGACATTAAAGGGAACCTGTCACCAGTTTTATGGTGTCCTAACTAAGGGCAACATAAATAAGTGACTGATTCTCTTAGCAAAATGCTGGGTCACTTTCTTCAATTGACCCAGTCAATCTGCCAACATTTTGTATTGAAAAGCTCCAGCTCATAATGGTGAGTCCTGAATATTTATGAGCTCCTGACTCTTCCCACCTACCTGCTGCTGATTGACAGTTATTTTCCATATGAATCAGCAGCAGGTGGGCAGGGGAGGGGCTATAGCTCTGAATTTTAAAAAAACGCTGGACTCACTGAGATCACGCTGGACTCAAATCAGCTCATTAGCATGCGGCATTTGGCATCTTTGTGTGTATATTATGAGGTAACCATCTGTCACACCAGTAAGTGAATACATCTAAGGCACTTTTTAGTAGTTAATGATTGTATATAATTAGTTCGATTATAATCAAATATCCACATGACAGGTTCCCTTTAAGGAAGCCCAAAAAAGAACTGTTCTTTCACAGTTATGATTCTACTGTAAAGCACAGCCATTATGCAAACATAATGTAATTGAAATATTTCAACATTTTTATTTTCACAGGCTGGTACAGAGGATTTGCACTGAAGAATCCAAATGTCAAGGTATTGTAATTTACCTTTTTCATTGTTTATCGCTAATGCCATATCGACCGACAGTAACAGTACTTTTACATGCACAGTGCTCAGTTTGACAGATTTACCAAGACTGCCATTTCATGCACCAGTCGTAGTCAGCAGTCCGTTGAAGTAAGATGTGTTGTTAATAGACACAACTCTTAATAAATTTGAGACCTCACCAGCATGTCTGTATACCATTAAAATCTATGTGCAAAAAATCATTATAGTCCAAAAAAAATAAATAAAGAAGTCTAAATGATTTAAATGTTTCTGGACCGGAAGGGCCACAATAACCTGATATTATTAAATGGGTTTCCTGATTCTTTCTAACTGATGCCCTATACTTTGGATAGGTCATCAGTATCTGGTCGTGGGGGTCCAACACTCTTGACTTCGATGATCAGCACCAACCTTCTTGCAGCTTACCAAGGACAGCAACCTACATTGTATAGCGACTATATTTGGTATTGCAGCTCAGCCCAATTCACTTTAATAGGACTGAGCTATGCCTAGGCCACAAGATGGATGAACATGATGTCCCTGGCCTATGGTAAGCTGCACGAAGACCGTAGAGCATGCAGGATGGTACAGCTTATCGGCGGAGATCCTGGGTGTCAGACCACCACTGATCAGATACTGCTGACCAGCGGACAGGACATCAGTTATAAAGTGTCGGAAACCCCCTTTAAAGTATAGGTTTTCCTTTGACATAATTCTATTTCTATAGAAATTTAGCTACATGAGATGTTGAATTTACAAACATATGTTGCTGGTAACTATACTGGACTGACGCACTCCTAATATCATAGCAGAGTTTGCAGGCTGCAGTCCATTTTGAGAAACACTTCCTAGAATGCAAAACAGTGGAGGAAACTATGCGCAGCCACAAGGTAAAGAGAGAGTACAAAGGGGGAATTTATCCCAGACTGGCATTTTACACCAGTCTATGACAGCCCCTGTGCTGCCAGAAGATATGCCACATCATAAATTAGGCGCATCCTCCGGCAGTTTGTGGACGAAACAGAAATCTACAGAAGCTCCAAGTAGATTTTGATCTTCATTTACGCCAGAATGAATGAAATCCCCCCATAGAGCGTTGTGTTGTGTAGGCTTTAAAATTGTAAATGCAGCTATAAATGATGAAGAATAGGATATGAAGTAACATACCAGCCATATACACTAGATCAGTGTTTCCCAACCAGTGTGCCTCCAGCTGTTGCAAAACTACAACTCCCAGCATGCCCGCACAGCCAAAGGCTTGTTTGGCTGACAACTATTTCTCCCTACCATCCTATAAATGTGCATGCCAGGATGCTGAAGTCTTATCATTCTAATCTCATTTCTACTTTCATCTGCCGTCTGTATAACAGGGGTTGGGACAAGGTATTTTAGTGCCCTAGACATATGAGGAAAACTATGGCCTCGGCCAAGTAGAATCTATTTTAAACTACCTTACTTGCTAATAATTGAGATTTAAACACCGTTTAGAAGCAAATGTAACAAGACAAAAAAATTAAATAAAACCTATAAATAACATTCATTTTTACTAATGTTTATATCTAGCAAAAACTGCAAAAGACCAATTTAAAAAATTCCAGCTCAAAATGAGTACAATGCAGTAATAATAAAAAATGCCCCCCCCCCCCCCCAAAGGTGTAAATAGCCTTTAAGCCACATCTTTGACTTGAAAACTTGAAATTTAAGTAATAAAGAAGTCTTTGATTGTTATTATGTATCCACTTAATAATTTACTAGGATGAACTTATTTCAGGAGCTACCTTCCCCAAATATGAATAATCACTGGGGTCTGCCAGATAGAAAACTTGTTATTATGTTACAGTGACACAGTGTACAATAGTACATAGAGGATTGAAAACAGTGGTTTACCATGAAAGCCTGCCAGGTCCTGTGAGATCCACTCTTTGCATCAGCTCAATGATTATGATAATTAAGGAGTTATAATGAAGTGCATACTCGTTGGTGGTGAACCTATGGCACGGGTGCCAGAGGTAGCACACACAGCCCTCTCTGTGGGCACCTGCACCCTGGATTAAGTCTATGGTGTACCAATATGCCTTAGACTCTTCCTGCCATTCATCAGCACAGGGTGCACTATGAACAGCACAGGCAGCGCACTGAATGTAGGCAGGCTATTATAGCTAAGTGATAAAGTACATGGGAGATATACTATATTGGTATTCGGGTCAAATTGTCGTGTTGGCACTTTGCGATAAACAAGTGGGTTTTGGGTTGCAGTTTGGGCACTCTGTTTCTAAAAGGTTCACCATCACTGCCCTAACTGGACATTTGGGCAGGGGTTATCCTCTATTTACCAATAGTGTAGTAGGAGACATACATATGAGTCTGCAAAAAATAGCTCAAATTGCTCTAAATTGTATCAAATGGTGCACATAGCATAACACCCTTGGTAGAACTTGCTATACATGTTAAGTTTGTTTTACACGGACCTATAATCAGGTCAATTATCAGAGATGGTCATTTGTAGAAATGCTCATTCCTGGTAATTGACGTGTAAAAGGTGCCAGCAGTCATCCAGTGAATGAACAAACGTTCGTTCGCTGAGTAATTGTGTTTTTCAGTCGGTATCAGGTTGTTCTGTGTAAACAGGGATCTACTGCTCAGGAGCAGTGATTTTCTATGAGGACAAACAATCACTGTATCAATTGCAGAAATCACCGTTAGAGAGACTAGCACTGACGATCAGGCAAGTATCTGGAATGTTTGGCACATTCCCGATAATTGCCTGAAACACCGGTCTGTGCAAAAGGACCTTTAGAAACCTTTTTGTTCCTTATCCCACCTCATGGCAATCTTACGATTATACTAATATTGTGCACAAAAAAATATATATGCCTTTTAATAAGCTTAATGGCTTTTATGACTCATCTAAGGCCACTTTCACATATGCGTTTTGAGATCTGGTAGAGGATCTCAAAACCTGACCTGTCCGTTCCATTAGGGTGCTGTTGTGTGAAATCAAAACGGAACAAACCGGATCCGTCACGAAATACATTGAAAGTCAATGTGTGAGGAATCAGTTTTTTTAGGATCCTAAGAAACCGAATCCGCCACCATTTAATTACATCGTTTTTAGAATTACATAGTTTTTACGAATACAGTTTGTTCCGTTTCGATGACCAGACACAAAACCGCAACTTGCAGCGGTTTATTGTCTGGTCACAAAATGGAATGCTAACGAAGCGTAAGGCATCCTAAACGGATCTCTTTCCATTCAGAATGTGTGGGGATAAAACAGAACCGTTATGGCCCGGTTTTGAGATCCTCTACCGGATGTCAAAACCGGAATGCCAAAATGCCTATGTGAAAGTAGCCTTAGCCTGCCCATTTTCTTCAACACTTTTCAAAAACTTAGCGCACAGCATCCAACGCATTTTCACTGTCATTGGCTATTTAATTCTACATCTATCTATGCAATTAGACATCTTTAATATCAATCTTCTTGTATCCTTACGTACATATGTTTACTGCATGTTGCTCTCCAGAACTTTGTCTCACTGGGACAGTGGAGGGCTTCTACTTTTCATAGGTTTCTCTAGAATCGCAGCCCCGTTGAAAGGCAGATAGGAAGTATGTGTATATAATGGCTATAAAGCAGGAATGCGACCCATATGCATTTCACAAAAGCACTGCAAGAAAACTGTAACAGCAAATTTGGCTGCCGATTCTGCCTCAGACTTCTCATTTCTTAACTTATGAGTAAAGCAAATGTTAAGTTATTATCAGGCAACCGAACTATAAAGCCATGTGCAGCCTGCACAACTGTACTGATGTTCACAGAACAAACCTACCTCTGGGGCACTGATGTCTTTTTGATGTACTGGTATATACATAACATTAGTCTAGCTGTGGATTTTATTTCTTAGGGGTTTTTCAGGTATGTGCAGGGAAAGAAACGTAGGAGTTAACATTTTATTATATTTTCTTCCCTTCCTCCAAAATCACCTTATAAACGGAAATCCAAGAATTACATTTTATATTTTTGTCACCTGCCCGCTCACGTAGGCTGCATATTGAGCTTAAATCATGCCACAACACGGTCCTCACGCCCCACTTACACAGCTTGCTGCTGAGTAACAATGTTTTGAACTTTTGACTTTCAGGCTCCACATCTCACCATCCACTACTACGAACATGAGACCATCATTTTATAGACAATCATCTTGGCTATCTCATACATTAATTGGACTTGCAACTATTTAGCATATGATTAGTTATAATGATTCTTGTCATGTAACTGCATTGTTACTGTTTTGCTCCTGGTGTTGGAACAATCTTTTTCTTGTATACTACAAATTACAACCTGTTCTCTCATTCCCTAATAGCTCAGTGTGTTATTAGGTTGATTCCCAAGCGAAAGGTCACTGTTTTGAATCCAGAACCAGCCATGAAGTTGATTTCCCAAGAAAAGAGAGAGTTCATCATCCAGTTCATCGACAGCAGTATCTCGGCCAAGAAAATTGCCAAACTGCCTCATGTCAGTGCCAGGGCAGTTGGAAGAATACGAAATGAAGTTCATCAACAAGTCGGCTCATCACATGGTCTATCAGTTCTGGAGCGACAAACATGGCAGTGGAGATGGGCCCATATGCCTTGTAATAGTGAGATCACCGTGTGACGCGCATTACACAAGCCTGGAATGGCAGCCCTGAAAAAAGGTGACGAAGCCTCGACTTCAATATCGTGATAGGACGCATCGGCAAATAAGTATGAACAGTGGACCGTAGAAGATTGGAAACGGGAGATTTGGAGTGATGAGGTGAAGGTCAATACACTGGGCTCTGATGGGTGCAAATGGTTCTAGAAGAAACAAGGGAAAAGGGGGCTAATGGATCAAGAAATTGACGGAACTGTCAGGTTTGGTGGAGAAAGGTTGATGATATGGGGTTGTTTCACAGCCAAAGACATTGGATACTTCACCAGGATCGATGGTGGTCTGAATGCTGAGCTATATGTGAGTATCCTACAAGACGAGTTACTTCATACACTCGAGTACTATGGGTATGAAAAGAAAAACGTAGTCTTCCAGAAGGACAACGATCCGAAGCATACGTCGAGATTGGCGAAGAAATGGTTCAATGAAAATGAAGTAGAGGTGCTGGATTGGCCCCCACAGTCCCTAGACCTCAACCCAATCGAACACTTGTGGGTAGAATTGAAGAAAAAGCTGTACCCAAGTAAGTCGACAAGTATGCACCAACATTAGGAACATGTAGAGGAGACCTGTGAACAGATTTGAATCTGATCGAGAGCATGCCCAGAAAGATTCAGGCAGTATTGAACGCCAAAGGTGGATTTACAAAATACTAATAAAATAATAAATAAAAAAATTTAGACTTTTAGGAGCAAAAAAGTAACAATGCAGTTACATGACAAGAATCTGCATCATATGCTAAATAGTTTCAAGTCCAATTTATGTATGAGATAGCCAAGATGATTGTCTATAAAATGATGGTAGTCACACATTCGACGCTGTAGTGGATGGTGAGATATGGAGCCTGAAAGTCTGAAGTTCAAAACATTGTAACCCTTTTGCTCGTCAGTGTACACACGCACATGGCTTTATGATAAAAGGTGCAGTAATCAAAAATGCAATAAGAGAAAATTAATTTACATCCAAAACAATTACAAAAAGGAGATACAATAGAAAGATCTGAACACAGTCGTCAGGGCCTGTTCTACTTCCTTGAGGATAGGAAGAACAAGGGAATGCGTATGGAAGGCTTGGATCTGACCCTCACAGTGTGAACCGCTCATGTCCAAATATGTTTATATGTATGGCGGGTTTACACGTCCCGATTGTCTGGCAGATTATCGGGGAAGAACGTTCCTATACTCATTCCTGTCAATCTGCACACCTGAGGTTCAGCAGATCACCCAATGAGCGATCGAAATGTCATTTGTGCAGGCAAGTACACTTTATTTTCTGCAGTAACCATTATGAAGCGTCTATTCTTGTGACTCTGTATTGTGCCACTCATATGAATGAATTGGCAGCAGTCTGCAATAAAGTTGGGTTGTCTCTACACAGTCTGATACTATCCAGTCAGTGCTGACTGTTTAGAGACACTCCACCCAATAGGTAACACCCAGTTGGACCTAGTTCAGACTTCTAGCAATTCATTCATAAAGTAGATGAATAGTACAACACAGAGTTATGCGAAAAGATGCTCCATAATTGTTATTTAATGGTTACAGCACCCGCTTACTAAACCAGACACGTCAGAAGTGGGTACTATGTAATATTATTTTTCCTTGCTGCCCCCTCCTTTCTCCTTCCAAGATAACAGCTGATCCCTAGGGGTCTCAACTTATTTTTAGGGGACTTTTTAACAAAAAGTTTAAAAAGTAAGCAACCCCGTTAATTTAAATTTAATTATGCTAATTTCATAAAAATATATGCCAGCACCGACTAATATACACAAACGCATTTCTCATTTAACTACAGACTGCTTAGAAATATATTACAAAGTGTAAGCATGACCCTAGCGCCCTTTAATGCTTTTTGGATTGTCATGGTGCAGACTTCAGCATGAAGCTTTTTCCTGTGACTTCAGAATACAGGCCAGCAGCTTGTTGTGTTTGACACATGGTGTAAGTGAGTTTGGGTTCTGATTTTATTAACTTATATTTTTCCCAGGGTATTTTTCCTTCAAGTTACATACACCTAAAGAATGCTTCTGTGAAGAACAAAGGGTAGGTACTTATCTGCAGGTAATGTTTTCTGTATGTCTTGGGACTATATTTATTATACAAGGTGAAAGGATAGGGAATCAGCGGCACTGCTGCTCTCGCCCCACATACACCCCTGTACTGCCGACTATCGCAACCAGCGGCCCAGCAGGTATGAGCAGATTAGCGTGGTGCTCAGCGAGGTTGATTCAAGTAGATAAAACTTAGAAGTAGATGAAAGAAATCGCGGCACTCACCACTGTCTTTGAAGAACTTCAATGCTTTATTTCTTGCAGTAAGTTCGCAGGCTGGGGAGCGGGATGGCCCTTCAGTGTGAGTTGGCGGTGACGGCCGTTTCGCGTGTGACTTGCGCTTCCTCGGACCGCTATGTCTTGGGACTATATTTATTCAGATGGCCCCATTCAGACGACCGTATGACCGCCATGCTCCATTCATTTCTGTGGGAGCTCCAAAAATAGCTGAGTGCTGGCTCGACTATTTCCGTCAGCCCCATAGAAGTGGCCGTGCTTGCTATCCATTCATTTCAATGGGACTGCCGAAAATAGTCAAGCACGCCAACGGACAGTCAGATTGTTGCCCTAGCCTGTGTATAGGTGTACTGATCACCTTTATGCTGGTTTTATTAACCGCCTTCCCCCCCAGAATAAAAGGACTTCTGTAAAAATCCTTGCCTGCTACAGCACTGATTGGCTCATTCTGGCTGGCTGTCAGCCTGGGAGTCAATCGGAGGAAGCCCTCCCGCCTCCCCTACTTCTCAGGGTCATGTGAGAACCTTTTCTTCTTCCTCCCGAGTGCTTTTTTACCCGCCGACGTGTACACTGAAATGGCTATACGTTCCGTTTTAGTGGATTCATCCGAAACAAATCTGAAAGAATTCGGGTTCGTATGCTGTCCAAAAAATACCAAAGTTTGGAGTGAACCCAGTTGGAACCGATCCTTATTCCCATTCAATAGAGTCAATGGAGAATTTCTGCATGAAATTTGCATTGGATCTGCTGTATAAATTGACTTGCTGCAGATTTTAAAATACATACATCATGTGCAGATCCCTGAAGAGTCGCTTAACATGTGGACACCTGTGGTAAGCAGAATGAGGGCTAGTTGTTCCTTATCAGAATTCCCATTGGCTATGCTAATATTTTTTTTTTAATTTCTCAGCCATATAATACATCTTGTACTTACGTTCATAGTTATTTTGCTTTCACAGGCAATTTGAAATGGTCGTTCCTACTGAAGACTCTGTTATTACAGAAATGACCTCTACCTTAAGAGATTGGGGCACAATGTGGAAACAGCTTTATGTGGTAAGATATTCTTTTTTTCAGCAATGGACTGAGCTTACGAATGGTTTGACAATATGGCAGCTTTCCTCCATGGACAATATCACCCTTTTCAATAGGCTGTAGTGGTAGTGCAGTTCGATCAAGTGAATGAGACTCAACCACATCATCTAAAAAAAACATGGATAATCCTGTTACTGTTTCTGAAGGAAAGCAGCCATGTTCTCCACCACACGGCTATCACAATATCACACAGATGGAAAACTGCTATTTCCCCTTTAAAAATTGAAAACTATGTTAAAAGGGTTTCTCTAAGATAATCAAAAATCTTGGACAAGCCCTCCAAAAGTCCAAAATAAAAAAACAATCATGTTGTACTCCTCTGTGGCACCGGTTTGGTACTTTTTCTGCAGTTTGTTCACAACCTGCCGTGGTGACCGCCAATGTAAGGCACGTGACTGCTGCAGCCGATCACTCTCCCCAGTGGTCTAACGCAAAGGACAGGGATTGGCTGCAGCGGTATCTAATAACACCTGCATGTCACTGAGCATGTCACATTATCGGTGACATGCACAGTGATGTGCAGGTGTATGGCATGGACTTCTGCAGCCAATCACTATCCTCAGTGGTCTACCGCTAAGAAAAGTGATTGGCTGCAGTGCTAACATGTACAAGCTGCATGTCACAAGTGATGTGCAGGTGTATGGCATGTGACTGCTGCAGCCAATCACTATCCTCAGTGGTTTACCGCTAAGAAAAGTGATTGGCTGCAGTGCTAACATGTACAAGCTGCATGTCACAAGTGATGTGCAGGTGTATGGCATGTGACTGCTGCAGCCAATCGCTATCCTCAGCATTCTAACACTAAGGACAGTGATATGCAGGTGTTGTGCATAGTCGCTGCAGCCAGTGTTGGTAACATGTACAGTGACGTGCTGGTGCATGGCATGCGACTGCTGCAGCCATTCACTATCCTCAGTGCTCTAATGCCATGTAGGATACACGTTTATATCAAGAACTACAACCCCAGTCCTTATGAAAATGTTAGTGGAGTCTGTGACCTTGTTTCTCAGCCCATTTCCAAAACTGTATATCCCTGACACAGCATTTTGAGCAAATAACAATTTAAATCAATGCACTATGCATAGTGAGTTGTCAGGTTGGCAGCAGTGGAAGTCTCTGAACATAGCTATGCTGCGGAGGGCTGCAGTCGTTTTAGTTGGGAAACGTGTGGTTATCCAAGCTGATGAACCACACTGAAGTGACATTCTGGCATGTGTCTGGATATCTGATTGACTATTTCATCTCTATTGAAAGCATTAAAGTTTGGACAGAAATAAAGGTGAAACATTTCAAGATTTGACAGAATTTGAACTGAGTAAATGAAGTTTTTCTGTCTTACACTGCAGAAAAATGAAGGTGATCTCTTTCACCGCCTGGGCCACATAATGAATGAGATTCTTGATCTGCGCAGACAAGTGCTAGTGGGACATCTGACTCATGATCGCATGAAGGATGTGAAGCGACACATAACAGCCCGTCTGGACTGGGGAAATGAGTGGGTAACAGATAATCATCTCTGCCTTTCACATGCACAGAAGCCATCTCTGTTTCCATAAATGCTAGATAGTTTCACGTTACTAACTAGAGGCAGACGAGTGAGTCCATAGTCATAGCCGCTTATAAATGTACTTTTTACTCCTGACATTTCTGAAGCTTTAGGCGTAATGTGATCAGCCTTCTAAATCCAATCTTAGTCTCTCTTTACAGGAACACTAAAAACAGGGAATAAGTAATATCTCAGCATTTCCTCCTTTTTATATCCCCCTTTCTCTTAACACAATTTTGTCTCATATTACAGTAAAAACTGAGAAATTTATAAGGAAATCTTTATTTTTCCTGTCATGTATTCCTCTTCACAGTCATGTAATATGCGGTAAGACAGGTGGCTGGAGCAGGAGCCTCCCTGCTGTGCCCTGTATGCAGTAGGATAAAAAGATTGTTAAAGGGATTGTCCGGTTTCCAATACTGATGACCTATCCTCAGGATAGACATTCAAATAGGAGTTGACGGCAGCATATCCATCCAGAGATTCTTTATTGATAGTTAGTCCATTAAAATATGTTCTAAAAAGCAGCAACGTTTCGACTACTATCTAGTCTTTGTCAAGCATAATATAAAGTGCTCACCCCAAGATATTTATAAGGCATCCAGTACCACCCACAATATCGCTGAACCTATCAACCCAAGTGATTGTCAATCATCCCTCCCAGGTTTGAAAGGTCACTAATAACAGATCACCACTATGTGTTAATCAGTGTGGTTTACATACATTAAATCCCATAGTGGACCCCTTACCTCATGCACCATTATCCAGCTTGGCATCTCATAATTCTCTTTGCGCATGCTCGACGTAACGCTCCCTCCCTCCCCCGTAATCCGCAATCTGGTCGTGTGATCTACACATGATCACATGACCACCTAACTCATCATTTGCTGGAAAACCGCCGCATTGGTATATAACTAACGCCCATGCTTACTATATTATTCATTTATATGCTTCAATAAAATAATGATTGAACCGTAACGAACGCCCAAAGCCTAAACAGTTACACCCCTTCATGATGTAAGCAGATAATGTAATCAAACTCCGATCATATGATCGCATCTCCCGCTTCATATTCGCCACAATCACCTCCATCTCGCGTGGGTAAATCGACACGGCGTCACGTAACCATGGGGATACAGACACTCCCCCTCTTCATAACTAATAGGATGCCACCGATCCAGCCAGGATGAGCACTCTAATTCGGGAATGTCACATTCAATAATAAAGATCGCCAATTGTATCAATTCGTGCATGATAAGGGTCCATCTTTGATCACTCCCCACCTATAGGAATCAAACACAATAGAAAATTATTACATTAAAAAACGGGTTAAAAACAACTTCATACTTATGGCCTAAAATAACTATACTGACAAAGATATCCTACTCCATAACATTGAATTCTATATTCAAGCCATATGGCTGTAATGATCACAGTATAAAGATCCATTTCAATTTTTTTTCCCTCAAGATCAACTCCCTGTCACCTCCTCTCCTCAATGTTCCCACAGAGTCAATCACCCTGAATATTAATTGATTTATCGAGTGGCCAAAATTGATGAAATGTTTCGCTACAGACTTGTCCAACATTGTCTTCCTTATAGTACCTTTATGTTTCTTAATATGTTCTCTGATCTCTATCGTAGATTAAACTGCAGGGACATTGGATCATATAAATCACATCCTTTGATCTACAGGTGTAGTAACCATTCACCTTATATCTATGTCCCGTATAGGGATGTACAAAAGTATCCCCTTTAACCATATTGCCACAACCTAAACACAGAAAATTGCCTTTCTTGCGCGGAGCAAGGTATCCTTGTCTATCCACTTGCGTACCGCCTATATCTGTTTTAACCAAACAATCTTTTAAATTGACGTTCCTCTTATAGGCCATAAGTGGGGGTACTTCAAATTCTTTTATTGTGGGCAATCCACTGTGTAAAATATGCCACTCCTTCCTCAATATATTCGCAATCCTACCACTATGGCTGCCAAATGTGGAAACAAATGTGATCCTCTGTATCCCATTTGGTTTTAGATGTGAAATGTAATGTGGATTCTCTATCTGACCTCACGATCCTATTGTGTGTTCTCTGCAGTAATCTGCGTGGATAACCTCTATTGACAAATTTCTGACAAATCTCATCAATTCTTTTGCAAAACTTCTGTTCGTCGGATACCACTCCTCTAACCCTGAGTAGTTGACTCCATGGGAGCGATTCAACCATCCTGCGAGGGTGATTGCTATCAAACCTCAACAGGTTGTTCATATTTGTGGGTTTTTGATATACATCCTCTACATATACCTTAACATCCAAAAACTAATTCATTTTCCAACATCCATTTTAGTAAATTGTAATCCAGGTATACCATTGTTCAGGTATAAATGAAAACAATCCAATTCTTCACTTGTGCCTGTCCAAATAAAAAAAAAATGTCATCGACGTAGCACCACCAGCACAGGATCATCTCCATGAATGTAGATCGGTACACTAGCCTGTCCTCCACTACGACCATATAGATGTTCGCACAAGTAAGGGCCACATTTGACCCAATTGCCGTACCCCGCTTCTGTTGGTAAAAGGTGTCCCCAAAGAGCAAATAATTCCTCTTCAGGACCACCTCCAAAAGTTGGAGGGCAAACCTTGCACCCAATGGAGAGAAACCTGTGCTGGCAAGCGCCACACCGATCGACCTCAAACCATCATCATGTTCAATTGACGTATACAATGAGACCACCAACGAGAGAACAACGAGGCGCAATGTGAAGAATTCGAACAACTGATGGTGAATATCTCTTCTGTTGACCTCACTAATGATCAGATTAATGTATTGAGTCGAGGACTTTCCTTTTGCCCATCGTTACCAAGTGATTGGTTTGAGATAGAATTAGTTACGGGACATTAGAATACCAAAAAGTTTTCTTTTGGTTTCTTTGTATACGTCAAATGAACATGAAGATGGTTTAAGGTCGATCGGTGGGGCGCTTGCCAGCACAGGTTTCTCTCCATTGGGTGCAAAGTTTGTCCTCCAACTGTCTCCACTTCAAAGAGCTGATCGGCTTGGATGCCAGGTGTCGGACCCTCGCTGATCAGAAATTGATAACCTATCCTGGGGATAGGTCATCCATATAAACAGGCTGCACAACCCATTTTAAAACAAATTCAGATTTCTTATTTGAGTTGCTTACTCTATTAACTATACACATTTTCTATTGTTATTTCTGGCTTTGTTACACTTAGGCCTCAAGCACACGACTGTTGTTTGGGTCCGCATCCGAGCCGCCGTTTTGGCGGCTCGGATGCGGACCCATTCACTTCAATGGGGCCGGAAAAGATGCGGACAGCACTCCGTGTGCTGTCCGCATTTGTGGCTCCGTTCCGCGGCCCCACTAAAAAAATATAACATGTCCTATTCTTGTCCTCGCTTTGCGGGCAAGAATAGGCATTTATATTGCCGGAGCACGTTTCGTTCCGCAAATTGCGGAAGGCAACACGGGCGGCTTCTGTTTTTTGCGGATCCACAGTTTGCTGACCGCAAAAAACGGCACGGCCGTGTGCATGAGGCCTTACAAGCATTATGCAATTTTTACAGATTCTTGTAATAACTTTGTGTGTTTGAAAATGTAAGTCTTGATGTAAGCTCACTGGTGATTTTGATACAGCGTTGGACTAGATGAACCATATTGCATTGCAGTAGAGAAGGGAGTTTACCATCTGGTAAATGAATGCCCCATTAATCCAATTATTTCTGCTGCAGCACAGAATAAGTGCGTACAGAGGCATCTTTTATTTTTTTTCTCAGCACTCACCATCGAAATAGGTATTTCTGCATGTTACTAGCAAACTATAACATTTGAACTTGATATATTTTGCTACAGGGTTAGATCATTTACATTTTTGTAGAGATGCATTTATTATTAATATATACTAAAGTGGGTCTTTTACAGGGACACAAGTTCACTTAAAGAGATTTTCCCATTAGGACAGCACTATTAGACGGGGAACCGTTATTTAGAACTATACTAGGTTAGCCAGAATGGGAAATTGCTGCGGGAGACATGCTGGCGTGCTGGCAACTTCACTAATCATGGATGTGCCCGCAGCAGAATTATCAGTGATCAGCTCATCATAGGGAAAAATGAGCAGCAAGTTTTGTTTTTTCTGATAAAAGAATACCTTTAAAGTGAACCTGTCATTAGGGTTTAGGCCCCCATACTGCCACCACTCTGGTACCACAAGGCCAGGTACATCATCACAAGCCACTTCCAGTTCCTTCTGACATATGTGCAGTGAAACTAGATACATTGGCCTTGGCTTTCTCTGCATGTGCTAGGTGCATCTGGAGGTCAATCAACCAAGAAGGTGACCAGCTAGCATGACTCTTCCAGCCTCCCCCATGACTCCCGGCACACATTAGAATATCAAACTTCTGAATTCATCATTCTGAAGATTTCAACATATGTGCAGTGAAGTCAGGCACTTTGGCCTTGGCTTTATCTGTGCCTGTGCTGGGTGCAAGTGAAGGTCAGTCAAGCCTTGAAGGTGACCAGCTAGCATGACTCCCGGCACACATTAGAATATAGCAATCAAACTTCTTTTTCTAAAGTCATCATTGTGAGTATTTCACTGTCCTGGATACCAAGCTGTTGGCAGTTTGAGGGCCAAAAGTCTGATGACTGGATACCTTTAATGATAAATATGTCAACTGAGCCACATTTCAAGTTTTGCTGCTTATCCACATGGTTAGTTGTTACTCCTCTTCTTGTAAGGATATTGCTCCTTAGCTACAGCAGTTTAAATGGCCATCCATAGGAGTGTTATCCCACTGGCCATTGGAATCCAATGCATATGCAAAACATGTTCATCTTGCACATGTACAATCTACAAAGAACATGCTAATCAGTTAGATATGAAGTGGTGTATCAAACACGAACTAGAAGTTGGGGAAGTAACATGCATGTAAGAATATTGAAAAAACCAAAGGGGTCATTTATTAAGACCGGCGTTTTAGACCCTGCGCTGGCGGTGGATCCGCCAAGGTATGTAGAGGTGCCGGCCCCTACATAACTTCAGCACATCCACAGCCAATCTAAATCTACGCCAGCTTCCTTGCCGGTAGGCTTGCACGATATATCGCCAAAGCAATCGTATTGCGATAATCGACGATTGCAATATGGCGATTTGGCCGACCCAAAAATGCTGCGATTCCCTACAGTGATACACGGCCGCCGCACAGCGCGGTGTATTAACAGAGGGGGGGAGGGGCTGGGGGCCGGAATCTGGATTAGGAATGACAGCGGGAAACGGTGCAGTCCCTGTATTCTAATGCACCGGCCCCGCTCACTGTTGTATAGTCTTATCTAAGCTGTAGGCATTGTTAAAATATAATAATAATGTGTAATCCAGCTGTATTACTTACAACTAAATTCCGTTCAGGTCTGAAGTCACTTTGTGGGGCCTACATAGTGGATACCCCCATAAATGACCCCATTGTAGAAACTACACCCCTCAAGTTACTTAAAACCGATTTTACTAACTTTGTTAACCCTTTAGGCGTTCCACAAGAATTAAAGGAAAATGGAGATCAAATTTTTAAATTTCACTTTTTTGGCAGATTTTCCATTTTAATCCAATTTTTTCTTTAACACATCGATGGTTAACAGCCAAACAAAACTCAATATTTATTACCCAGATTCTGCGGTTTACAGAAACACCCCACATGTGGTCATAAACTGCTGTATGGGCACACGGCAGGGCGCAGAAGAAAAGGAACTCAACATGGTTTTTAGATACCATGTCCCATTTGAAGCCCCCTGATGCACCCTTACAGTAGAAACTCCCAAGAAGTGATCCCATTTTGGAAACTAGGAGATAAGGTGCCAGTTTAATTGCTACTATTTTTGGGTACATATGATTTTTTGATCATTCATTATAACACTTTATGGGGCAAGGTGGTTGTTTTAGCACAGTTTCTATTTATTTATTTTTACAGCGTTCACCTGAGGGGTTCAGTCAAGTGACATTTTTATAGAGCAGATTGTTACGGACGTGGCGATACCTAATATGTATACTTTTTCTTATTTATTAAAGTTTTACACAATAATAGCATTTTTGAAACAAAAAATTATGTTTTAATGTGTCCATGTTCTGAGAGCTATAGTTTTTTTATTTTTTGAGAGATTTTCTTATGTAGGGGCTCATTTTTTGCGGGATGAGGTGACGGTTTTATTGGTACTATTTTGTGGGACATACGCCTTTTTGATCACTTGGTGTTGCACTTTTTGTGATGTAAGGTGACAAAAATTGCTCGTTTTGACTGTTTTTTTTTTTTTTTACGGTGTTCACCCGAGAGGTTAGGTCATGTGGTATTTTTATAGAGCTGGTTTTTACGGACACGGCAATACCAAATATGTCTATTTTATTTTATTTTTTTCTATTTAAAAAATAAAATAAAATATTCCTTGGGGAATTTTTTTTTTTACATGTGAAACCTTTTTTTTCTTTTCTTTTTTCAACCCTTTATTTTTTTATTTTACACTTTTCGTCCCCCATAAGGGCATACAAGACCTCTGGGGGACATTTACTTCACTTTTTTTTTTTTCTTTTCACTGTTGATTTCTCCTGTAACTGGGGCTGACATAGTAGCCCCAGTTACAGGAGAAATACACCCCCCAGAGAGGCTGTACAGCATAATTCTGCGCTGTACAGCCTCAGAGCCGGGCTGATCAAGGTCTGTGAAAGACCTCACAACTCCTGCACTCTCCGGTCCCGGCGGTCACATGACCGCCGGGCCGGAACAGGAAGCGCATAGCGCTTCCTGCTCTGTATACACAGAGCTCGGTGAGCGATGTGTATGCAGCGATCCAGAAGGCAGGGACACCTGGGCACTGTCCCTGCCTTATCTATGGGTTGCCCTGCTGTCACTGACAGCGGGCAACCCGATCAGGAGCTGCACGATTAGCGTGCAGCTGCAGTTTCTGAACGGACGTTCTGGAACGTTTATTCAGAAATAGAGATCCACCTCCCGGACGTTTATATCCTATGGGCGGACGGGAGGTGGTTAACAGTTCCATCCACAGATCCCCTCCTTAACAGTGCCATCCACAGATCCCCCCCAATAACAGTGTGTTATCCACAGATACCCCCCAATAACAGTGTGTCATCCACAAACCACCATTAGTTCAAACCCCACCAAAAGCACACCTTTTGGTTCAAAATATATTTTTTCTTATTTTCCTCCTCAAAAACCTAGGTGCGTCTTATAGGGTTAAAAATGCGGTATATTACCTTATATTGCTGCTGCTGACTATGGTGTTCTTTAAAAAATTTCTGTTTGTTCAGTGTTCGGAAAATCTTTTTTTAATGAACACATGTTCTTATATCTTTTCTATTTTATTTATCTGTTCTTGGCAGTGCTATTAAGAAAATTGCAAGTTTAGTATTTTGTACTTTTGCATTAATGCAAATATAATATTTACTTTAGTACAAGATGTTTTTTTTGGAAAAACACTGTGCTTTTCAGTTCTTCAGTTGAGCATAACTACATTTCAGCATTATCAGTAATTGCTGTGTGCTTTTGCCTTGAAAATCCAAGCAAATAGACCTCTAGCACAGGGCTTGACAAATTTCCTTGGAATCTACGAGCCAGCTAAAAAAGTTAGGAGCCAGGCGGAGCCGCGTCATAAAGCCCCTAGTAGGTGCCCCCATAGTGCTCCCCCCCCCACTTCTCCATAGAGCCCCCCAATAATGCTGTATGCCATGTTACATATACCGCCGCTCCGTCCCCGGACCCTATTGACTATAATGGGGACGGGGTGGAGCTCCGGCACAGCACGGCAGTTCGCGGTGAGAGGCCGCCGGACTAAAAAGTTGGACATGCAGTACTTTTAGTCCGGCGGCCTTTCACCATGCACTGCCGTGCTGCGCCGGAGCTCCACCCCCGTTATAGTCAATGGGGACAGAGCGGCGGTCCGGCGAAACAGCGGAAGGACGGATCCGACAGGGTGAACAGCCTGCCGGATCCATCCTGCCGCAAGTGTGAAAGTAGCCTTAGTTCTATAGCTACTGAATGAGACAGAAGAAGGGATGCCTTTAACATATAGATCTCTTTGAGAAGCCAATTTGATCCTAAAGGGTTAATTCAAACTGTAATCTAAACTCTGTGTCCTGTCACTTAATCTTATCACTGCTGCAAAAGCATCAGCCTCAGTGTAAACTGTTCTAGAGTCTGACTGACGGTTCTTTTAACTCAAAGAATCGAATGAGTCAGATCTTTAGATTCTTTTAACCTGTGACTCATTCGATTCTTTAGACTCCCTGTACTTGTGTCAGTGACTCAGAGCTGCTTGCCTTGCCTCGCCTCAGCTCTGATTGGTTGGTGGGCGGGGAGGGGAGGGGCTGGCAGAAGCAGCTTCCACTCTAGGATCAGATTACACTCCTCCCGAGCCCCTCCCCTCCCTGCTGCCAGCGTCTCTGCTATTGTGTGCTGTGACGGAGCTGACTCACACGGTGCTGCCTCCGGACAGAACGGCAGCTCCGCTCCCATCGCCCGGGCACCTTTGAAAACGGGCTGACAAAGACCCAAGCGCCAGGACTAAATTCCTAGTCGCCATGGCGACCTGGCGCCTGGGATTTGTCGAGCCCTGCTCTAGCACAATTACCTTAAAATATTGCATCGCATATCGTTATCGCAATTTTTAGGGCCCTAATCACAATCGCACAAAATTCCCATATATCGTGCAGCCCTACTTGCCGGCATAGATTTAGAGCATTTTCTACGCCTAAAACAGGCGTAGAAAACCCCACCCGCTTTTTTAGACCAGGTATATGCCAGAAAACTGGTGTATATTAGTTAGTAAATGACTCCCTTAGAACCTTGGTTCTGATATCGAATCCTAATAAGCCCCAATATTATAATCATGGATGTTGATGTATTGCACGTTTCTTATACTGCATTTGAAGGCTCAGCTGCAATGGGATTAGTTTGGGGATATCATATTGACGGGCTTGCTCTAAAAAGGAATATTTTCAACAGTGCCGAGATGATTGTATTTAGGCAAGGTCTAAACTGTGTGTTGGCAAAATACCTGTCAGCTTTCTGTTTTTTGTCATAGGAGATCAATCTATCGTGATAATAGGATTCACTTCTTGTTTATTAATGTAATGCAATATGCACAGATGGAAATGCAGCGATTATCTTTACCCTTGAACTGTATAGATTTGGTTTCCAAGGCTCATACTGTGCTGTTGATTGGTTTAATACTGCTTCCCCTAGGTTTCAGTATGGATTATTAATGGGAATGTTGTAAAAATGAATATCAATCTAAAGAATACTCTTTTACACGAAATAGAAAGTGCCAAATTGGCTGTAACGCTACTGAGCTTTCCAAGCTAATTACTGCAGCTTTTAGTTGTCATTTGGATTGGCAACAATTAGCACAGTTGTATTCTATGTATTCCACAGAAACAATGTGGATTATTAATTTATTACAAAGTCAGTTATTGTATAAATTGAGTTTGTAGAAATTTGAGATCATTCATTGGTACCTAAGAGACTATATAAGAATTACTTAGGACAGAATTACCAAAAAGTGGCATTTCACACTCCAGTCTTATTAAAAAGCTTGCTGTAAGATGTAACAATTTATTAAGAGGCACAGACCTTTTTATGAATTTGTCACATTTGTGATGCACATGTGGCAGAGGATAAAACCTACAGCAAATGGGAGATGGTGAAGATCTCAGTTTTAAAGAGGTTGTCCGTTTTTTTTTTTTTTTGTTTTTTTTATATTAATGACCTACCCTCAGGATAGGTCATCAATATCAGATCAGTGGTGGGCTGACTCCCCCGCCGATCAGCTGTTTGAAGAGACTGCAATCCCCATATGAATGGGAAGGGTTGAGGTGTGAGAGGTCAAGCAGGTGTAATTACATCTCAGCCCTTCCCATTCACTTCAATGGGACGGCTCCTTCCTGTTCAAGCGTTCTCTTCAAACAGCTGATCTGCACTGCACCAGCATTTGGGCCCCTGCTGATCTGATATTGATGACCTATCCTGAGGCTAGGTAATGAGTATAAAAAAATAATCAGACAACCCCTTTCATTTGTTTTCTGCCATAAATTACAGTAAATGTGTTGGGTTGTTTCCCTCAGCTAAACTCCACCCTCTTTTAAAGAAGTGTGTGTGTGTGTGTGTATATATATATATATATATATATATATATATATATATATATATATATATATATATATATATAATCGATATAAAAAGTCTACACACCCCTGTTAAAATGTCAGGTTTATGTGCTGTAAAAATATGAGACAAAGATCATTTCAGAACTTCTTACGAAGAAAAACATCCAAGCCAGGCTACATTTTGCAAAAACACATCTGAAGTCTCCCAAAAGCATGTGGGAAAAGGTGTTATGGTTTGATGAAACCAAGGGTGAACTTTTTGGCCATAATTCCAAAAGATATGTTTGGGGCAAAAACAACACTGCACATCACAAAAAGAACACCATACCCACAGTGAAGCATGGTGGTGGCAGCATCATGCTTTGGGGCTGTTTTTATTCAACTGGAACTGGGGCCTTAGTTAAGCTAGAGGGAATTATAAACAATTCCAAATACCAGTTAATATTGGCACAAAACCTTCAGGCTTCTGCTAGAAAGCTGAACATGAAGAGGAACTTCATCTTTCAGCATGACAACGACCCAAAGCATATATCCAAATCAACAAAAGAATGGCTTCACCAGAAGAAGATTAAAGTTTTGGAATGGCCCAGCCAGAGCCCAGACCTGAATCCGATTGAAAATCTGTGGGGTGATCTGAAGAGGGCTGTGCACAGGAGATGCCCTCGCAATCTGACAGATTTGGAGTGTTTTTGCAAAGAAGAGTGGGCAAATCTTGCCAAGTCAAAATGTGCCATGCAGATAGACTCATACCCAGAAAGACTGAGTGCTGTAATAAAATCAAAAGGTGCTTCAACAAAGTATTAGTTTAAGGGTGTGCACACTTATGCAACCATATTATTTTATTTTTATATTTTTTCTTCTCTCCACCTAAAAGATTTCAGTTTGTTTTTCAATTGAGTTGTACAGTTTATAGGTCACATTAAAGGTGGAAAAAGTTCTGAAATTATTTATATTTGTCTCATTTTTTTTACATCGCAGAAACCTGACATTTTAACAGGGGTGTGTAGACTTTTTATATCCACTGTGTATGTATGTATGTGTGCATGTATGTGTGTGTATGTATGTATGTGTATATATATATATATATATATATATATATATATATATATATATATCTCGTAGCATTGTCTTCTTCTACGCAGGCTGGTTTATCTGCACTGTCTTAGGCCACTTTCACACTGTCAGTATTTAGTTAGTATTTTGTGTCGGTATTTGCAAGCAGAAACCAGGAGGGGAGCTTACAGAGAAAAAGTATAATGAAAAAGATTTTTGCTACTTCTACTAATGAGAGAGCAATATGCTCAAACTATTGTGTATTCCTGGAGGACATGGTGCCATAGGAGCTCTGTAAACAAGGCATAGGGCCTCATTTATCAAAACCGTTGTTTGTTGTCCAGTCATTGTTACCGTATGACAGTTTTTTGGGAAGTGAGGCCTCACTGGACTGTGATAGGTGGCCTGCTGACAGGTCCTGTGTGTAGATTTCTTTAGCAATCTGATGTCTTTTTCATTTTTTTAATAGTTAAAAATAGTTTAAGAGCTTTAAATTTTTTATTTTTCTATCAATGTCACTGTGTATGAGGGCTTCTTTTTTTGCGGGACAAGTTCCAGAGCAACAGCAATACCACCATTGAGTTTTAACTTTATAAATTTTGCGTTGTTCATATTTCAGCCTAAATAATATGATAACTTTTTCGCTGAATCATTACAATAATAGTAATTTCAAATATATGTAGTTTGTTTTTTTTCCGTTTTACTACCTTTGCAGAGTAAAATCCATAAAAAAAACACATCCCTAGATCGATAACTTGTTTATTTTCCTTTCTATTGAGCTGTATGAGAGCTTGATTTTTCCAGGACGACTTGTACTTTTCAGTGGTATCATTTTGGGCTGCATAACACTTTTTTTTAATGGCTTTTTATTTTATTTTTTGGGGGACAAATAAGCAAAAAAAACTGCAATTCTGTCAAAGTTGTATTTTGTATTTTACTTGGATTTTTCAATTTAACATAATCTTTTTATTTTACTTTTTAATAACTATTTATTAGTCCTTCAAGGGGACTTTAAGAGGTGATATTTTGATCGCTTCTATAATGCATTGCAACTTATGCAATACAGTATATCATTCTGTCAGTGCTTTACTGACATCCACCAGCAAGCTGTGCCAGAGGGTGGCAGCCTGCTAAGATACACAGCAGGCACGACTCGAGCATTTATTAGGTTCCAGCCTTCTGTGCACAGACATCGGCCCCCCACAATCTCTTTCTTCGGAGGCTGATGGGGTAAACACTTAGATGCTGCAATCACTATTGACTGCAGCATCCAAAAGGGTTAAACGGCCTAATCATCAGTTCTGTCTCTCCAGGCGTTACATAAGGAGCTCTGCTCTTGTGAGAGCAAATCCCCCACTCTCTGCTGCATGTGAGATCTGTGCAGTGCTTAGACTTGGTCACTGTACGAGAGATAAAAGAAGTACTCTCAAAAAAATATTTCTTCTTTGTCCAACTAGAAAGGTAGATAATGTTAATTATAGTGGAGGTAAACTTTTTACCGTTGACCATATTTGTACATTATCCATTCCCTTCTGGTCCTCCATTGTGTCAAGTAACCAACACAGTGTCAGTGTAAGACTCCATATTTCTTATAAACATCTACTGTAAGGAGGAATTAGGGTATTAAATGTATGAAACGCTGAAATTTTATCAGACGTAGTGTATAGATCAAATTATTGTTATTAGAATACCAGTTTTTAATAGTTTTCCATATTTTGTAGGCAGTTGGGTCTAGACTTGGTTCCAAGGAAAGAGTTTGCTATGGTAGATCCAGAAGAAATCAGTGTTACTGAATTATACAGACTAGTAAGTATTCTAATGGTCCAGTTTTTGAATATAATACCATGCAATGACAAAATTGATGTGTAATTTGTAAATAGAAAAATGACCACTATTTAATTAATGAAAATTATGGTAGTACTTTTAGTTTGCAAAAACACTTTTTAGTTTGAAATGTTTTTACATTTTTTTTTTTTTTTTTAATGAAACTTAAATATTATGTATAGAAAATACAGTATAAAGTGAATCTGATTGTGGTGTTTCAATTTCAAGGAATGATGGTTCATTGTCTCCATCCCGTAGAGAAATGTTTGTTCTGTAGTGTTATTCCAATGTTTTGATATATAAATGAATATAGTTACTTGGTGATATTTTAGAGATGTTGAAAGAGTTGTTTGAGCTTAAAGGGAACCTGTCACCTCTACTATGCTACCCTCACTGAGTGTTTCTAAATGTTCATTGTGTTGCCCTAAACATATAAATTACACTTTTAATTTCATTTACAGACGAATTCAATAAGTATTATGCATTTTTGTACTTCCCGCCTTTTATGCAAATTAACATAAGTCATATCTTACTTGTGTGACCAGAGAAGAGTCATATTTTCAAGCTCTGACTCATCTAAGGTTAATTTGCATATGTATCAAATCGTTATTTTTTACACAATAAAAGCACACACAGCTATGGGGACTGGGTATTGCGGATGTGCTAGCGGCCATCCAGCAACCCATGTCCGCAGCTTTATACACAAAATCCTGGTGACAGGTTCCCTTTAAATATCTATTATATGCCACCAATGTGTGGTCATTGGGGACCCAACCAATGTGAGCCCTATGTATTCCAAAAATAAAGGGGCCCTAGCACTTGGTAGAGCATTGTGGCCTCTTCAGATTTATTTAATTTTTTAATAGATCATTTTTATTGATTTTGAAAATCAACATCCAACCGTAGACAGATAAAGAATGTATAGAGATAAACGGTACACAAAGAATCATCTGGATAGATCAACGTCTACAGAACTTCAAATACCTTAGCAACCCCAAGACAGTAAGATCTCAGTGGGATTCTACCAGACATATACAGTATGTCTTGAACATTTTATATATACACATTCAGGGCATGTGAGTCATATATTATTAATGTGGTAGAATCCCACTGAGATCTTCAGACTTTTTTAATGAATGAAGTCATAGATCATGATCTAACAGACAGTGCTTCACAATAATGCAGGTGTGTATGTGTGTGTGTGTATGTATATGTATATGTGTGTGTGTGTGTGTGTGTATATATATACATTTTTTTATTTTATTTTTTGTTTCAGATGGAGCACAGGCACAGAAAAAAAGATACTCCAGTGCCAGCAAGCAGCCACCACCTATTTGTGCAGATGAAGAGCTTAATGTGTTCAAATCTGGGAGAGGAACTAGAAGTGATATTCTCACTTTATGACAGCAAAGAAAATCGACCAATTAGGTAAAGAGGTTAAAAACCATTGGATGCCAATATTTAACTGTTTTTATTTTGCAGTAGTTTGTCCTGGCTGTCCGGATATTTTTCGTGCGTGTTATATAGTTAATGTCACTTGATATTCTGAAATAGTGTCATTTGAGTAACTTAAAAAGCTGTACACCTACTGTATCTAATGTACAGTTAGTTGTAGATGTATTGTATGGACATTTTGGCAGTCATCCCATGATATGTGATTTATTGCAGTTAATTCCGTCACCGTGAAATACAGTGCAATCTGCAGGCATCATGTTTTAGGGCAGGAGGAGCTGAGCACACTGTATAGTTTTATGGGAAAAGATTCAGTAAAACTTGTAATTTATTCATTTGTTTTATGCCTCTGAGTCGTGTGAGTGATGCTACCTTCCGTGTATGGCCGAGTTAGCTGCCAATCTCTGAGTGGCATCACCCACTTGACTCTGATGCATTTACTGAATCTTTTCCCACAAAACCATATATCAATCTGCTCAGCTCCTCCTGCTCTATAACATGATGTCCTGCAGTTTGCACTGCATTTCATGGTGACAGGTTCCCTTTAAAAAGTAAAGCTCCACCATGAAGCCAGGTGTTCAGGAGCTATTCAGTCAGAGTAATGGGCTCCCAAACATGGAGTCTGCCGTTGTGAAACCCAAATGTCTTAATGATCCAAATGGAAAAGGGTTGTCCGGAGGGGACAACCATTGAAGGTTATAGAAGTATAATATGCAGTGAAATGTAATGCAAAAAATATGCATAAATGGAGGATCACTTTTTTTATTTTTTTATTCTGTGGTATTTGTTATGTAGTATCATTCTTATGTTTTGGCAGCTTTCACTCTTCTATAAGAATTATGCTTTGTTGGGGAATTAGGCTACTTTCACACCTGCGTTCGGGTGTCCGCTCGTGAGCTCCGTTTGAAGGGGCTCACAAGCGGCCCCGAACGCAACCGTCCAGCCCTAATGCATTTTCAGTGGAGGCGGATCCGCTCAGAATGCATCAGTCTGCCAGCGTTCAGCCTCCGCTCCGCTCAGCGAGCGGACACCTCAACGCAGCTTGCAGCGTTCGGGTGTCCGCCTGGCCGTGCGGAGGCGAGCGGATCCGTCCAGACTTACAATGTAAGTCAATGGGGGCGGATCCGCTTGAAGATGACACTATATGGCTCAATCTTCAAACGGATCCGTCCCCCATTGACTTTCAATGTAAAGTCTGGACGGATCCGTTCAGGCTACTTTCAGACTTAGAATTTTTTTCAAACTATAATGCAGATGGATCCGTTCTGAACGGATACAAACGTCTGCATTATAGGAGCGGATCCGTCTGAGCAGACATCAGACGGACCCGCTCTGAACGCTAGTGTGAAAGTAGCCTTAATTAAAGGATCTTTCTCCCTAACTGGCCTAAGTGTATGAGGCCTGCCTAGTTCAGTGGTGAAGGTGGAAAGAATGTACCCGCTTCACACATGTGGCAACCCTCCTTCCCAATGACCAACTTTTTTTTAAAAGTGAGATATGTTCAAATAGAATACAAAATACATATGCACTCAGTAAGTGTATCCAAAAGTATTAGCATTTCTGCATATAAATCTAAATATGTCTATCTAAATATGGATTTTTTTATTGGGTTTTTGGCCAAGACTTTTGCATATACATACTTTCTTGCATAATACATTTGAAATGTAAAATATCAAAGCTTTGAACGTTCAGCACATGAAAGAGAGAAGTTGCCCAGATTCTGGAAGCTAAAATGCCTCTCTGTATTTTCTTTTCCCTAGATAATTCCCAGATAGTAAGCTCAATAGTGTTAGATATGTACTTTTTATGGTTGTACATTTCTGAAAGAAAACTTATAGTTTTAAATTTCTAATTGTATGAGGACACAACAATATTTCCGGTTGTATAAAGTAAGGTCATGTAAGATATTTTACTTGTTTGCTGAGGATCTTGAGAGGCTGCCATGATGTCTGTCACTCTGACCACCTGACAGATGTACATAGTAGAGGCAGCCATAAATGGTGCGTGTAGTCATCTGATGGCACTTGGATATGAAATTTCCAGGACCTATACTGTCGGTCATTAAGATTTTTAGGGTGATGCATTTTGCTAATAATTACATTGTCTAATATTTTTGGGGGGTTTTGTTGTATTTTATTTTTTATGAAACGATTAGCAGTGCCGTATAGAATTTTGATTAACAAAGGCAACCTGAGTCTAACATAAACTGATATTACTAACATAACAAAGGCATTAGTCTGAATTGACAGACAACTAAAATGTGAAGGTTCACAATGATACTTCCACTGGCTTAGTGGATGGAACAAAGAAAATATGTAAAGGCCTCTTTACACCGGCCAAGCATCCGCCAGATAATCACTAACCAGCAGTCGTAGGAATGCTCATTAGCATATATCTGCTGCTTACCCGATGAACGAGCGAAACGTTTGTTCGAGTAATATGATCGTTTGTGCGGTCACCTAAATAGTCCTTTTCGGTAGCAGATAGTGTAATCTAAACACACTCTACTGCTGGCAAACAATGATTCTGTATGTGGACGGACGATGGTATTAGCGATACTGTGTAGGTAGGAGATCACAGCATGTAAATGCTTTGGTCGCCTTCACTGACGAGCAGGGGCCTGTCGGGAAGGAGTATATCTATTGGTGTAAAAGGGCCTTAACGTACTTGAGAGAAGATAAGAAAGGATGAGATGATAAAGAGGAATTCCATTCATTTGTGGAGTGTTGGCTAGTTAGTTATTGTGGGTTTGAATAACAGGATATTTTTTATACTCCAGAGCAAACTCTTTGATAGAGAAGAATTGGGGTAAAAAGGGTGAGAGAAATAAAAAAACTTTGACGTCACTCCAGTGCATTCATTTATTTGCTGATGATGCATTATATGGTGTGTGTTATTTAAGGTTCTGTTCACATTTGCGTCTGGGACTCTGTTTGGAGCCTCCATTTCAAATTCTATCAGATTTGACAGAAGGAATAGTGCTCCATGCAGCGCTATTCTTTCCATCAAAACAACTGACAACCCAATGGTTAATCACCAATAGGTCAAATGCTGCAACAATTGCTGTAACTGGGATACTCTATTCCTATTATATATACCACACAAAAAAGAGTAGTTACACGTCCCATAGATTAAAAATATATAGACTTTATTAAAAAAATCACAAATCAAAAATTAATCAAACATGATACTTTAAAATAACAAAATAATGAGCATATAGTGAATATGTCCAATTAGAAGCGCCACCTGACCAGGATATATACATCGAAGGGTGATGGATCTATAAAAAAAAGTGCTGAACAGAGAGTGAGGTATAGTGAACATGTTATACATTGAGTAAAAAAGAGGTCTCAATGTGCTCAGAACACACCACACTCTCTGAACAACATGGAAAAAGGTCAAATCATGAACAGTTATCTGGAAAAATAGCTGGCGATATAAAGCAATGGTCATACCAGTTAGTCAGGACCGGTGGACGCTATCTCCTCGACGTACGTTTTGCCATTCTGCTTCCTCAGGAGGTGATGCATTATATAGTGTGTGTTATTTAAAGTTCTGTTACCAACCAAAGAAGAAAAACCAATAACCCCATTGAAAAATTAGAGAATACTTATATAAAATATATGTAGTTTATTAAGACAAAAAATAATAAATATAGAATAACACGAAGGCACAAGGTAAAAGGGGATGGGACGCCCCGTGTAGCGGGACCGTGAACCCACACCCTCACATATACCAGACTAACAAGGAAAAAGTGTCATAAAGCACTAAGTGTAGAACCGCATATTAATGGGAGAACTGTAGATTCGCTCCTGACGAAGCCTTTCTCGGCGAAGCGCGCGTCGAGGTGCAGCTCTGGTCATACACTCTGTGTTCCCGCATATCATGGGTAATTTATGTCTTGCTTTATACATGTCTAGTATGTTATTGTAGTGTCATTGCTTACACATACCACTCTTGTTTCACCCGTATTCAGTGATGTGATTTGGCTGTCTGTATTCACGTGATGGCCACTAATGTTACCAGTGAGGGGCAAGTCTGTTATATGTGACCTTCTTGATCTTTTACATGTGTGCAATACATATGTTTATATGTTACTCTGGGCGAATCTACAGTTCTCCCATTTATATGCGGTTCTACACTTAGTGTTTTATGACACTTTTTTCTTGTTAGTCTGGTATATGTGAGGGTGGGGGTTCACGGTCCCGCTACACGGGGCATCCCTTTTACCTTGTGCCTTCGTGTTATTCTATATTTATAATTTTTTGTCTTAATAATCTACATATATTTTATATGAGGGTTCTCTCATTTTTCAATGGGGTTTATTGGTTTTTCTTCTTTGGTTGGTTCCAGTATATTATACTAGACCCCAGTGTATTATGTACACCTTATTAGAGTTTTTCTTATAGGTTGGTCTAAAAATTTAAGGTTCTGTTTACATTTTTAGAAGAATGAAAGAAAACCGGCACTGCTGCTCACTTCTTGTTTGAAAAAGGCACCTGTGAGTGCCGAAACGCCGCGCGTCATATGAGTGACCAATAAATCTATCACCAGCAAAGATTTTTGGGAGTGCCGGTTTTCTTTCATTCTTCTGATTTTGGGATTACGTCCACACAAACCGAGCACCCCTCAACCAGTACGCTGTGCCGCCTGACTTCATTACACACTGTTCACCTTTTTGTCTGGGACTCTGTTTGGAGCCTCCATTTCAAATTCCATCCGATTTGACAGAAGGAATAGTGCTCCATGCAGCGCTATTCTTTCCATCAAAACAACTGACAACCCAATGGGTCTCCATAGCAAGTCGCAGGCACTCCTCAGGCACCATTGTCCATTATACAGCTGATCAGGCAGAGCATCACTGCTTTGATTATAAACTGAAGCCTCTAAGGCCTCATGCACTCGACCGTATGCAAAACACGGATACCATGTGTCCAACACTTTTCCGTTCCTCACTTTTCGCCCTATTGTAGAAATGCCTATTCTTGTAAACAGTGTCTTGAATCCTTCTTTACAGCGTTTTTTTTGTTTCAAATTAGTCTATTGGCTTTCAATTACAAAATGGTGATCGCAGATTAGCCGCCTTTATACTTCTACTAAGATGCTGTGTTTCTTAATTTCATTTTCTTTTCTATGAAAATATTTAATTGCTTTGCAGAGTACTCAATAATTGGATATTGTGCAAGTGTCATGAGTTGAAGCCTTAGTTTTCTGCTGTAGTGTAGACGCCAAGATGTACTGAAATCCCAGCAATGTTAAATTGAGGATTATAAATATTAAAAATCAACTCTGCTGCCCACTGATCTAAAGAAACAGCAACAAACAGAATTGGGTTGACTGCTGATTTAACTGGCATCTTTGCCTTATTTTCATTAGCTTATTGATGCTGTCTGTGCATGTGGAGGAAGCTTTGTAGCATAAATGGCTTCTTATGAGAAAAAAGGCTCTTCACTGTGAGGTTTTAATCATTGCCTGTGATCAACTGCCTCCTCAGATTGAGAGGTTTCCTTTATTTTAATCACAAACGCCAAATTAAAAGGCCTAGCTGGATGTTGCTCACTTTGTATAGACTTATCAGCAAGTTCTGTGCTTTTTCTGAAAAGTATTTACACAAGTTGTTCATTTCTTTCGTTCTTTCTTTCTTTTTTTTCTTGCTTTTTCTTTCTTTTTTTCTTTCTTTTTCTTTCTTTCTTTTTCCCCCCAAATTACTCTTCAACAGAATTCCCACTATCCTATACCAGACAAACACGCTTGTAGAGACAGCACATATTTTTAAGAATTGTTGGTGGTTATTATTTTCTTGTCATTATCCACATAAAAAAAATAAAAAATCTTGCAGCTTTCATACTTATCACTAAGACTGATAATATGTTATGTTGAGACTTCTTGTTCTGCTCAGATCATTTTTCAGCAGTCATCCCATTATCATTACAAGCAGGAGTAAAATGACAGCTAGCACCTCTATATAGCTAAAACAGGGTTCTCCATTCACAATAGGTGTCATTGCAGCTTATATATTCACTCCCTGTACAATGACCTCTGAACAGATTATGAAGTATGCCTAGAGCACTCTTCCATAGAAGTCAATGAGGTCATCTCCTGTCTATTGTGTCCATGGTGGCTACTGTAAAGTATTTCTCTAAATGCTCAGTCAAGGTGGCAGCCCCCATAATCTTATTCAGGAAAAAGAATAAAAAATAGAAAATAGGAACATGCTTCACTATCTGTTTTTTGTTCGTTAAAAATGTATATATTTGCTTTCCTCTTGTAAAAACAGTTCCGGAGCAGCTATTCTTATGACTGTATGTTGTGCCATCCATCTATCGTTCTACTAGAAGTTTATACATTGACAGCAGTATACAACAAAGGTCCAGATGTGCATAGTCTGACTCTGTCCAATCAATGCTGCCAGTGTCAGACTGTAGAGATGCAAACTCCCTGATGAACCTTTATTGCTGACTGTTGGCAACTCATTCATAACTTCTAGTAGGAATAACAGATGGCACAACATAGAGTTCTAAGAATACATGCTCTGGAATTGTTATTACATGGGGATTCATGTAGGGGATATGACAGGTCCCCTTTAACTCATAGTTAAGGGTTATTTGTCTCATTTCTATGGCAAGGAGCTGCACAAGTCCAAATTGTATTCAGGTTCCCATTGATTGTGCTAAAGTAATCAGAGAACATTATTTGGCTACAGCATACGGAATGAGATGGGATTTTCTATTTTTTGAAGAGCTGTTATATTTGCCAGTAAATTATTTATTCTGTTAAATAAAAAAAAACATGGTGATGTCACATAAGGCTACTTTCACACTTGCGGCAGAGTGATCCGGCAAGCAGTTCCGTCGCCGGAACTGCCGGCCGGATCCGGCAACCAGACAGCATTGGTAGACGGATCCGGATGCGGATCCGTCTCACAAATGCATTGCAAGAACGGATCCATCTCTCCGTTTGTCATACGGACAAACGGATCAGGTTCTATTTTTTTTCACATTTTTACGCGTCTGCGTAGACCGGAAGGACGGATCCGGCATTCCGGCAACTGATCTGGAATTTTGGATGGAGATAATACTGCAGCATGCTGCGGTATTTCCTCCGTCCAAAACGCTCGTTCAGTGACTGAACTGAAGACATCCTGATGCATCCTGAACGGATTGCTCTCCATTCAGAATGCATTAGGATATAACTGATCAGTTATTTTCCGGTATAGAGCCCCTAGGATGGAACTCTATGCCGGAAAAGAAAAACGCAAGTGTGAAAGTACCCTAAGTTAGAAATGTTTAAAAATGTATTAGAAGGTCTTTAATCCACACAGAAATACTACTACTACTACCACTACCACTACTACCACAGGTATTGTTTGTCACTGATGACAGACCCTCTGGATAGGTCATCAGTATCCAATTGGTGAAGGTCTGACACCCAGGACCCCTGCTGATCCGCTCTTTGAGAAGGCTGGTGCTGCAGTGATCACCACAGCCTTCTCGGTGCTTATACTAGGTCACTGATGTCACAACCATAAGTCACGTGGCCTAGGCGCAGCTCAGCCTCATGGTCGTGACGTCTCTGGCTAAAGGTAAGACAGAAGGCTGCGGCGCTCACAGTAGTGCCAGGGCCCTCTCAAAAAGGTGATCGGTGGGGGTCCTTGGTGTTGGACCCCCACCGGTCAGATGCTTATGACTAGGGGTGACCGAATCAATCTTCGGATCCAAGATTTTAAAACAAGAATCCAAAGTTTTCTTTGGTATTGGCTGGTACTTCGGTACCGAAGCCAACTTCTTGATTCCTGTTTTAATATGTTTTAACATCGTAGAATCGAAGCTCAATGTTATTCACTGAATTCTCTCGTGACTTCGGACTTGGCAAATTTTGCCTCACTGAAGCACATACATTTTAATCCTGTACGAAGACAGGTCTCCGTTCAGCATAAAAACAAAGTTTTTAACAAGTCTAATTCGGATCTTGTATCTGAAGCTCAATTCGCTCACCCCTACTGATGACCTATCCAGAGGATAAATCCAGAGGGCAAACGTAGAGGGTTCGAATGCGTTCACCCCTGTCCCAGAGGTAAATTTCATTTTCTGTTTAGCTGTTTTTCTATGTTTGAAAAGCGCAAGCAGCAACATAGCTGAAATGACCAAACATTTAGAAATGCAAGGATCCCGCAGGTACGTCGGAAAGACCCCAACAAATGATGCAGGTAAAAGATATAGAAAGAGGTTTCTGATCTTTTACAGGTTCTCTCTGTTGGCCTGTACCGTATACTGATAGAAGCTGGACTAATGGGAGATGATTGAGAATTCATGAATAGTGCATGGAACATATATTTAGTGGCAAGAACTGTGTCCCAAAGCCTCGACGTTTTGACTGCCCTCTTGAGGGCAGGGCCGGCCTTAGGTGTCCAGGCGCCCTGTGCGAGCTAACCTTGTGGCGCCCCCCCCCCCCAAAAAAAAAAAAACACTGCTTGTTGCTGGCATCATGGCATAGGCTGGCTGACTATCCAACCAAGTAGTTACCAGCCCGCACACCCCAAAGGCCGGTGTAATGTTATACTTCCCTACTTCGTGAGATTTCCCTACCCTCGTCACTTCCGGTCGCACCGGACATGACGTGAGGAGGTGTGCAGCGCCGCGCAGGCGCACAACGTCAGGTTAGGGAAGTTTCACAGCAGAGTGCGCATGCGCCAGGAGTCTCGCCGGCGGTTGGGGTAGGGAAAAACTATGGGCCAGTGCGCAGGCGCAGTGATCGGATGGATGTTCTCAGCTGAACACCGGCCGCCACTGCGCATGCACCGGGAGCCTCACCAGCGGTTAGGGAAGGGAAAAATTACGTACGGGCCAGTGCTTTTTCCCTACCCTAACCGCTGGTGCGGCTCCCAGCGCATGCGCAGTGTCGGACGGTGTCCTGCTGAGAACATCCATCCGATCACCGCACCTGTGCACTGGCCCATAATTTTTCCCTACCCTAACCGCCGGCGAGGCTCCCAGCGCATGCGCACTCTGCTGTGAAATTTCCCTAACCCATCGTTGTGCGCAGTGCGCCCCCCCAATATAATAAACATTGGTGGCACAGTGCGCCCCCCCCCCAACACCCCAGTATAATAAACATTGGTGGCGCAGTGCGCCCCCCCCAACACCCCAGTATAATAAACATTTGCGCAGTGCGCCCCCCCCCCTCAATATAATAAATATTGGTGGCGCAGTGTGCCCCCCCCAACACCCCAGTATAATAAACATTGGTGGCGCAGTGCGCCCCCCCAACACCCCAGTATAATAAACATTTGCGCAGTGCGCCCCCCCTCAATATAATAAATATTGGTGGCGCAGTGCGCCCCCCCAACACCCCAGTATAATAAACATTGGTGGCGCAGTGCGCCCCCCAACACCCCAGTATAATAAACATTGGCGCAGTGCACCCCCCCTCAATATAATAAACATTGGTGGCGCAGTGCGCCCCCCCTCAATATAATAAACATTGGTGGCGCAGTGCGCCCCCCCTCAATATAATAAACATTGGTGGCGCAGTGCGCCCCCCCTCAATATAATAAACATTGGTGGCGCAGTGTGCCCCCCCCAACACCCCAGTATAATAAACATTTGCGCAGTGCGCCCCCCCCTCAATATAATAAATATTGGTGGCGCAGTGTGCCCCCCCCAACACCCCAGTATAATAAACATTGGCGCAGTGCGCCCCCCCTCAATATAATAAACATTGGTGGCGCAGTGCGCCCCCCCTCAATATAATAAACATTGGTGGCGCAGTGCGCCCCCCCTCAATATAATAAACATTGGTGGCGCAGTGCGCCCCCCCTCAATATAATAAACATTGGTGGCGCAGTGCGCCCCCCCCTCAATATAATAAACATTGGTGGCGCAGTGCGCCCCCCCTCAATATAATAAACATTGGTGGCGCAGTGCGCCCCCCCCCTCAATATAATAAACATTGGTGGCGCAGTGGGCAGGGTTAAAAAATAAAAAAATAATTAACTCACCTCCTCCAATTGATCGTCTTCTGTTCTTTCTTCATGACCTGTCAAAGGACCTGTGGTGACATCACTGTGCTCATCACATGATACATCACATGATCCATCACCATGGTAATGGGTCATGTGATGAGCTCAGTGACGTCACCACAGGTCCTGAAGAAAGAACAGGAGACCGGCAGCTACGCGATCAACTGGAGGAGGTGAGTTAATTTTTTTAAATTATTTTTTAACCCTTATTGGCACTTCCCACTGAGCCACCAATGTTTCTTATACTGGGGGGGCGCACTGTGCCACCAACGTTTCTTATACTAGGGGGGGGGGGGTGCACTGAGCCACCAATTATGTTTCTTATACTGGGGTGTTTGGGGGGGGGGGGGGGGCGCACTGTGCGTGCCACCAACGTTTCTTATACAAATACAGGAGGCAGGTGCTGGAATCAAATAGCCGGCACCCGACCTCTGTGACAGGGAGCTGCGATCAGCGGCAGTTAACCCCTCAGGTACCGCACCTGAAGGGTTAACTCAACTGCAGCTGATCGCAGCTCCCTGTCACAGAGGTCGGGTGCCGGCTATTTGATTCCAGCACCCGCCTCCTGTATTTGTATTCAGGTCAGTTTTCTTCATTGGTGGCGCAGTGGCCACAGCCCCTCCCCTCCTCCTCCTGTCTCTCTTCTTATTGGCAGCGGCGGGGGCAGCAGGCAGGTCAGACAGGGGAGGGGGAGATGGAGGGGGCGCCCCGAGGGAGAACACAAGTACAGCCTCGCCTGTCGCAGATTACATTGCGAGCTGTCGGCCGCCCAGCGCCCCTGTTACTATGGCGCCCTGTGCGGCCGCACAGCCCGCACACCCCAAAGGCCGGCCCTGCTTGAGGGTATATGCACATGCTACGTATTACACACAGATTTTCTTGTGGAAATCCACAGTGTAATACAGTACCAGCTAAGTCGTTTTTAAAAATCTCATGTATGCGGTATGGAAATTGACCTGTGGTGTAGATTTTTCAAGTCTGCTACAACAATTGTTTGTGTTATTTTCACTGCAAATTTCACCTTTTGCAATGCAACGGCTGAGATCTGGGGCTAATCGACGGCAAAAATCTGCAAGTCAAAATGGTGGATTGCTAGCAGCTATAGGTTCCTCGCTGTCTTTCACAAGTTAGAGCAATAGTCAAAGCTTAGTAATTATGTAGTCATTTGCAGTGGTGGAAGATGGTGTGCTTACATGTGAAACCAATCTTTGTCATTATGTTAATGTGGCTTTCGAGTCTAAGTAATGTTCTTAAGGCCGCATTCACAGTGTATTACTGTACAGTGACGGCGGCACAAAGGGCACAGCGTCATAGCAACCAATGACGCCGTGTGCTCGGCAGGAAGGGTTTTCACGGACCGTGGTCCGTGAAAATCCATGTATGTGTGAATGCGGCCTAAGAAGAAACCACAACTTAATTATTAAAAGTTTTAACGTCCTCAGCTGAGCTTAGGCTGTCTTCTGCATGTGTCTAATGCAACGTTAAGACTATGTCTGCCTTAGGCCCCCTACACATATATCAAGCTGCCGGCTCAGTTCCCCTCCGGTGTGAAGCAGAAAATGCCTTACGAGAACGGAGCCAGAACTGATAACCGTTTTCTATGGGATCGTTCTACTGCATCCAGCGCATCAGTTGTGATGCCGGATCTCAGATAGCACCGGACTGAGAAACACTGCCTGCTCAGCTTTTCTGTCCGGCACCTGATCTGTGCAGTGACCTGCAGTATACATATCTGTATAAAGCAACTGGCCAGACACAACTCATATCTGTGAAGGTAGCCATGGACCAAAGGCGATGACAGCACTGTTAAGAAATATGCAGAATAGCAATATTCATTGTTTAGACCAGGGATGCTCATCCTGCGGCCACTGCAGCCAACCTCTGGGCTCACTAGTCCCATGCTGTACATACAGCAGCATGTCCAGTGTGACTTTTATTGGGGACCAGAGTGCACACACAAGTACGACGTTTCGGCTTTTCTCAAGTATACTAGTACAAGATCAATCAAACATATAAATACCATGATCAGCCCCCCATGTGACAGCATATAACCAATGAGCACAAACTGCTATTCAAAAACACCTGTGTATTAATTAAAATGATCGCTGCTACCAATAAAGATGTTGCTCCAACAATCAAATGTACCTGATGCTCACTAAGTAGGTTCCAGCTGCGTCCTCATGTTACCCATACATGTCGGCATCTCCATGGGCGTATTGCGCATGTCTGTGATGTCATCGCAGTGTGTGCACTCTGGTCCCCAATAAAAGTCACACTGGACATGCTGCTGTGATCTCTTCTGTCAACCATTTATACCTATGGGACGGCGTTGGATTGGCTGTTCCTTCATGGCTGGTGCATTCCAGATAGGCCAGAAGGTCCATTTTGTGCTGCTCTACAACTATTTTCTATCAATGCTGTACATACAGTCATCACTAGCGAGTCATGACCTCAGCTGCATGTTCTGCATGCCATCATGGCAAGGAAACAAACATTGAATGGCAGGGACCACTGAAGAAGCAGGCTGTAGAAGAGGTGAGATTTTTTTTTAACTGTATCATCTTTTCTTTTTTAAATCCTTTGGTGTTAAGTGAGTTGTCTGGGAATGATTTCAAATGGCCACAAGCAACTTGTCTTAGAATGTAAACAGGACTGGATGCCTCCACCTGAAGATGTACCTGAGGGACAGGGCCCCACTACACACTACGCTATGACACTTACATATACTACACATTCCTGTCAGGCTGCTCAGGCATAATAGCATATCGTAGGCAGGATCATTTTATTGCCATCCTTTATAGAGCAGTGTAGTGAGGCCCTGTCCCCTCATCCCTCTAGGGAGCTCAGCCAGTGGTGACAACCAGTCCTGCTCACATTCCAGGACAGGTTGCTTGGGGCCATATGAAATTCAGAGCAACATGTTTTTTTATTTCTCTGTCAAAGCAGGACTTGTTTTTAATTGCATTATTATGGATTTACTTTTATATAAACTTTATTTTTATTTTTTTCTTATGTTGCTGTAATTTAATTTTTAATTGCCATAACTCTGTGGCCTTTTTCCTCCCCATGTAGCATCTCAGTGGCCGGGATTGGTGTTATCTCTGTTCCAAGCTGTTACAGCGGGGTGTTAGCTGTAGCCTAACCATCCCCTGGATTTAATTGAATGTCCATTTGCAGAAATAACAACACAATTTGGAAGTAAAGTTATGTCCAAGACTGCCGGATGGGGTAAACTGTGTCAATCAATCGATGGCCTAGCCTTCATATCTACCAATACCAACAGACTTGCATATCAAAGGGCCTACAGGAATTTCTGGATCACCAAATCCTCATTATTCTTTAGGCACAGCAGTATACATAGGGGTGTACCGCAGCTCAGTCCTGTTCACTTAAAAAGAAAATTAATTATGATATGCTATTTTAAGTTATTGAAAGCTACAGCATAGTAAAGGCTAGCAAGACATTTTCACTATTTCACTACCACTTACCGGCATATTAATCTTTAATGTCTAACTAATCCTGGAGTATACTTTGTCTAGTACGGTATATAACCAATCTGTTAAAAGGCAGTTGCTTGTATCTAATCTAATTTTAATTCTTGCTTTTGCAAGCGTTACATACATATGAATGCAGATATAACGAACAGTTAATGAAGACCTGTCACCTCTCCTGACGTGTCTGTGTTAATAGCTACATGCATTCCCCATGTAATAACAATTCTGGAACATCTATTCTTATGGCTCTATGGTGTTCCATTCCTTTATTATTTCTACTAAAAGTTATGAATGAATTGCTAGCAGTCTGCAATAAGGGCACAGAGGGGAGGTAACCAGTTAGGGGGGGGGGGGTGTCACTGCACAGACTCACTCTATCCAATCAGTGCTGTCCTTTTCAGACTGTGCAGGGACACCCCTCCAACTTGTTACCTCCCCTCTGTACCCTTACTGCAGACTGCTGGGAATTCACTTCCATCAGGAATAATAAAGGAATGGCACAACATAGAGCAATAAGAATAGATGCTCCAGAATTGTTATTACATGGGAATGCATGAAGCCATTAAAACAGGCATGTCAGGAGTGGTGAAAGGTCCTCTTTAAGTTTCATTTTCCATTAAACTTCAGAAAATGAAACCTATGGAAACTAGGGGGCCACAAAGCCAAGGTTTGCTCTGAGGCATCTGTGATACATGCGGCCTTGTATATACATGTGTGTGACTGATTTTTGGTTAACTCTGTATAGTATGTCACTGTATGATTCAAATCATAAAATGTTAACAGTGTATGCGATCATTGTTATTTTTTATAATTATATTTGAAGTATAAAGTAAACCAAGCATCAAATACATACTGGTGAAAGTGTTTCAATGATGCTTACAATGCTAATGAATGAGACTTCCAACGGTACTTTACTGCTTTACTACCAGTCTCTGAACCCACAGTAAGAAGTCATTTCTGGTTGAATACATTGCTGTATATGCTTAATAGTTTATGAATCCTATTGTACAAGCAGGCCTCCTTTCTAAATGTGATCTGCCAGGTATTAGAAAGAATTCGGTACGTATTAGGCACAAGGTACAGTTTCTTAAAGAAAAAAAGTAGTGACACTGATTTCAGCGGTCTCACACATAATCTTAAAGTACAGTCGTTTTTGAGAACTTACAGCTTATTTGCAGAGCTCCCGCCACCCTCCAGCCAGTGATTGACAGATTTCTCCCAATTTCTGTGCATAGGAAGGTACTTTTGAAAGTAAAAGCTGCGACATGATTGATTTCTATGAGCAACGTCTATTATACAGTATGCTGCATGTGTAAACAGTCACAGCACATTCACATAGTAGGAGTATCTTAGTACCATTTCTTAAACATACTGCTATTATAGAATATCAGACCATAGCTTTGTCCCCCCCCCCCCAAAAAAAATAAATAAATAATCCTTAATTACTTTTCTACAGAAACTAAAGGGTTAAAAACCAGTCGGCGCAAAGGCTCCATTTATTACTATAGGAGAATCTTTAGTGCTAAAATCCCCTGATGACCTGCTTTAGATTAATCTCTTCAGTGTTGGTTATTTTTCAATCCCTTTTCTTCTCAAGACAGCTAAAATTGTGAGTAATGTTATGGAGAAATGTGCTGTATTCAGGTACGAAAGCAATCTGGTTCCCCACACACAGCATATGGCACATGGCATTGCGGAGTGTGTTGCATGGTACTTATGGGTGTTAGTAAGCATTCAGAAGCTCTGCATCATGTTAAATCAGGATGCTACAATTTTATCAGTCAGTTAATACACTGCCTGTCCAAAAAAAAAAGTGGCCACCAAAAAAAAATATTTTAGCTTTGATTACGGCGCGCATTCGCTGTGGCATTGTTTCGATAAGCTTCTGCAATGTCACAAGATTTATTTCCATCCAGTGTTGCATTCATTTTTCACCAAGATCTTGCATTGATGATGGTAGAGTCTGACTGCTGCGCAAAGCCTTCTCCAGCACATCCCAAAGATTCCCAATTGGGTTAAGGTCTGGACTCTGTGGTGGCCAATCCATGTGTGAAAATGATGTCTCATGCTCCCTGAACCACTCTTTCGCAATTTGAGCCCGATGAATTCTGGCATTGTCATCTTGGAATATGCCCGTGCCATCAGGGAGGAAAAAATCCATTGATGGAATAACCTGGTCATTCAGTATGTTCAGGTAGTCAGCTGACCTCATTCTTGGAGCACATACTGTTGCTGAACCTAGACCTGACCAACTGCAGCAACCCCAGATCATAGCACTGCCCCCACAGGCTTGTACAGTAGGCACTAGGCATGATGGGTGCATCACTTCATCTGCCTCTCTTCTTACCCTGATGCGCCCATCACTTTGGAACAGGGTAAATCTGGACTCATTAGACCACATGACCTTCTTCCATTGCTCCAGAGTCCAATCTTTATGCTCACTAGCAAATTGAAGCCTTTTTTTCTGGTTTACCTCACTGATTAGTGGTTTTCTTACGGCTTCACAGCTGTTCAGTCCCAATCCCTTGAGTTCCCTTCGCATTGTGCGTGTGGAAATGCTCTTACTTTCACTATTAAACATAGCCCTGAGTTCTACTGTTGTTTTTCTTCGCTTTGATTTCACCAAACGTTTAAGTGATCGCCGATCACGATCATTCAGAATTTTTTTTCCCGACACATTTCTTCCTTGAATATGATGGGTCCCCACTATCCTTCCCATTTTGAATAATGCATTGGACAGTTCTTAACCCGATTTTAGTAGTTTCTACAATTTCCTTAGATGATATCTCTGCTTGATGCATGCCAATGATTTGACCCTTCTCAAACAGACTAACATCTTTTCCACAATCACGAGATGTGTCTTTCGACATGGTTGTTTAAGAAATGAGAAGCAACTCCTTGCACCAGTTGGGGTTAAATAACTTGTTGCCAGCTGAAAGATAATCGCCCATGCAGTAATTATCCAATAGGAGGCGCATAACTATTTACTTAGTTAAATCCAGGTGGTGACTTTTTTTTGGGACAGGCAGTGTATTTTCACACTCTGTATAATATAATATAATATAGGGTTGCCTTTTCTGGACAGTAGTATGTACAGGGTAATAGCACACTCCTTGGTTCAAAGGTTTGGTGGTGGTTCAGGTCCAATGGGGCCCCACTGTCAAAAACCTAATGGAACTCCAACCCTTCAAAAAGAAGACCGCGCACACATAGATAATGCAATTAAAGTGCAGAAGTTTATTATTAAGGCTCCAGTGACATGGTACGGCAATGTTTCAAGCCAGTGAGTCCATTTATCAAGCCAAGTGCTGGGAAACTTTTTTTTTTTTTTTTTACGGCCCTGGAAATTTGCTTGTGACTTGATATGGGGGTCCTATTGGCTCGAAACCTAGCCGTATGATGTTACTGGAGCCAAAATAAACTGCCCTTTAATTGTATATGCTCAAATGTGTGCAGTCCTTATCTGGGCAGTGACGATGACTGTACTACATAGCTTGAATCAGGGGCTTCTTAATGATAACGCCATGACCAAAGCTTCAGAGTATTATGATTGTTTTCTGGTGCAAATCATGACATGATCTTCATTAATATTGTTATGTTAAGGATAAATGTCTAATTTATCGCAACATATACATATCGGTGTAAGGCCTCATGTACACGACTGTGGTGTGTTTTGCGGTCCGTAATTTGCGGATCTGCAAAACACGGAAGGCGTCCGTGTGCGTTCCGCAATTTGAGGAATGGCACGGACAGCCATTGATCTAACTGCCTATTTTTGTCCGCAAAACGGACAAGAATAGGACAGGTTATATATTTTTTGCAGACCACGGAACGGGGCAACGGATGCGGACAGCAAATAGAGTGCTGTCCGCATCTTTTGCGGCCCCATTGAACTGAATGGGTCTGCATCCGAGCCGCCAAAACTGCAGCTCGGATGCCGACTAAAACAACGTTCGTGTGCATGAGGCCTAATAACAAGCAGACGTTTGGAGATATATAAAGTACATGTATATATACATTTTGTGGCACTAATTGCCCAAGTCCAGAATGGTTTATTGAAACGTATGATATATGACCAGCAAAGGGAAGTTACTTCATCTTATTCAGTTATGTTTTTATTGGTCTATTTACCTCATATAATTTTTCAAGGAAAGATGCAGACTGACAGTTTCAGCAATTACCATTGCAAAGCTGATGTCTTGTCAGGTTTGTAACTCACATTGAATATTTAATAACGGACAGACCTTTTTTTTTTTTAAAAACTGCGGTTGGTGGAATTAATCTTGTGAGTTCAAAAATGAGCACTCAGAATGTGAAATTTCTTTTTTTTTATTTCAGTGAACGATTCTTTGTAAGATTAAACAGAAATGGACTGCCAAAATCTCCGGAAAAGACTGAAAGATATAGTTCTGTTTTTGTTGTAAGTATCTGCTGTTTTTTTTACTGTTTTTGAGTCATAATTTTTCAAATAAATTTAGATTTATCAGAACATGTACTGGGATTTCTATGTTAGGATCCACACATTTATTTATTGTAAGTGGCCTAAAGGCAGTATTCTCATCTTGTAAAGTGATGGCATATCGCATATGCCATCATTTATGATTGAGGGGATTCAACTAATCCTGAGAATAAAGGGGCTGCATTGCTGGTACAGTTGTTTAGTTGTTATTATTTTATTTTTACCTATTTTAGTTTTGCAGATTTATTTTTTATTTTTTTATCTTTTTTTTTTTAATATTTCCAGAAATTTTAACAAAACTCTTGTCAGATCAGAAAAGACCCAGATGTACTAGAGAAAATATTTGTGGAAGGATAATACAGATTTTAAAGATCCAGATGGAAAATCATTAGTATTTTTATATTTTGTGGGATTAGGTGTATTAATAAGTACGTTACAGAAATCTCCTTTTGAGATTGTAGCATAGAATCAAATGTGCATAATGTGCCACAACTGACTGAGTTTAATATTTACATTTATTCTAGGACTTGAGTTCAAGTGACCTTCGGAAAGACATTTTCATCACTGTACACATAATCAGAATTGGTGAGAAACATTTGCCTTTTCACATGCTGTTATTAGGGCTTGTATTTTACTGTAAAATATTACAACCTTGTTAATTATTCTCTTACATGCTAGATAATATACCTTATGTCATATTTTGGATGCCCATAGCTATTGTTTTTAGTGCTGCACTAAGAGAAAACCTGATGCTCTCCCCTGAAAAGTAGCTTTTGACACCTGCTGCTAACAAATGCACAGAATTAGGCTACTTTCACCCTAGCGTTTTTACTGGATCCGGCAGAGTTCAGCAGAAACGCTTCCGTTACTGATAATACAGCCATCTGCATCCATTATGAACTGATCCGGTTGTATTATCTTTAACATATCTTTAACATAGCCAAGATGGATCCATCATTAACTCCATTGAAAATCAATGGGGGCCGGATCAGTTTTCTATTGTGTCAGAGAAAACGGATCCGTACCCATTGACTTGCATTGGGGTAATGCCGGATACGTCTTGCTCCGCATCCCAGGACGGAAAGCAAAATACAACATGTTGCGGTTTGCTCTCCGGTATGGGAACACAACTAAACGGAACGGAATGCATTTTGGAGCACTCCGTTCTGTTCAGTTCAGTTTTGTCCCCATTGACAATGAATGGGGACAAAACTGAATCGCTTTTTTCTGGTATTGAGCCTCTTTGACGGAACTCAATACCGTAAAACTTAAACACTAGTGTGAAAGTACCCTTAGGCCCCTTTCACAGGAGCGAGTTTTCTCGCGCGGGTGCAATGCGTGATGTGAACGCATAGCACCCACCCTGAATCCTGACCCATTCATTTCAATGGGTCTGTCTACATGAGCGTTGTTTTTCACGCAGCATGTTCTATATTCTGCGTTTTTCACGCAGCCCTGGCCCCATAGAAGTGAATGGGGCTGTGTGAAAAACGCATTGCATCCGCAAGCAAGTGCGGGTGCGATGGTTGCTAAGAGATGTTGTTTGTAAACCTTCAGTTTTTTATCACATGCGTGAAAAACGCATCAAAACGCATTGCACCCGTGCGGAAAAAACTGAACGCAATCGCAGACAAAATTTACTGAACTTGCTTGCAAAATAGTGCGAGTTTCACTGAACGCACCATGAACGCATCCGGACCTAATCCGTCACGCTCGTGTGAAAGAGGCCTTAGTCTACATCTTTCTTTTTTGCCAATGCTACAATTTGCCAAGATGCAGGAAATTCACTGCCAAACAGGCTAGTTGTTTTGGCCAGATCTGCCTAAATAAGCTAAGAGCCATGTATGAACTGTAAAAGTACATAGATCAGCAACATGTGTCAAAAGAAGCGTAAGGGGCACACAACAGAAATCTGTGGAAGGGCAGAAGCGTTATTTATAGTTTCTCAAAAGTCCCTAACCTTTGTGTAGATTGTGGGCCACTTTCAAGTCCCGAAACTTCTAGAGTGGTGTCCTTTGGCGCCCTGGCCCTTTCCTCATGTTCTTCATTCTACCCCTTCACTTTCCCTTCCATTCCCCTCCCTTCCCCCCCCCCCTCCTTTTCTTGTTCCTGCCTCTTTTCCTTCTCCATTTTTACTCCTTTTTTTTTTATCTCTTTCTTTCAACCCGAACTAGACTTTTTTTTCTAAATTTTCCATTACATCTTTTAGCATATTCTTATTGCAATCAACAATACTCAATAAATATAATAACGTTAACTTTATCTGTGAGTCGCCCAAGTGTAAAGTTGGAATAGTATTGCTAAGATTATTATTCTTCAAGAATGTGTCTGGAGAGTGGTGACATTAATACTTTTCTCTCTGATTAGTTAATTTTACTCTCTTCTGTGGATGGGGATATCTTTAAGACTTGGCACATCCCCTTTAATATATTGTTATGGGCTTTCAAATTTTGCACATTTGGCCGAGTAGTATAAAATTAAATAGATTTTGAAAGTGTTCCTTTCATTTCAGTAAAGTTCTTACTTGTCATAGATACATGTCAGAAGTTTAGATTGGTGGGGTCCTGGGTGCTGAGACCCCAATTGATTCATTCAGCTGATTGCTGTGCTTCTTCATCTGTCAGTGCCTCTGCTTGCTCCTCTTCGGAGAATGTAGCAAGTGGTGAATGAACGCCTAGAAAGTCTGTACGTTGCTAACCACACCTCTCTGATGGAAGCCAGCCAGACAGACAATCCGGGACAGTACTCAGTGGAGTGTATATACGCCTTTATTTACTCTATCAATAGAGATCTCCGCACCCGAATCCCCACTGATCAAAACTATGGCGTGTCAAAAGGTTTCGGAGATGATAATTACATTTATATTTCTGTTATATCTACTTTTTAAGAAAGTATTTGATAATTTGTAGAACTAATCCTAGTAAGTTGAGTATATTGCATGACTTGATGCTTATGATGCCGAGTTGCAGCCTGCATTCTATTACCGAGCTGTAAGTGTTTCTAGTTTGAATACATTTTATATATAAATGTGTTATCTGGAGGAAATTCTCCTTCAGGAATTCTCTGGTTGATTGTAGAGATTGATCTACTGTATTATTATTTTTTCTCATAAAGAATAATGCAGTGTTTTGCTTAATAAAACCTACAATTCCCATTTGTCTGTAAGGTCGTATGGGAGCTGGAGAGAAGAAGAACTCTTCTAATGTGCAATATCGTCGACCTTTTGGTTGTGCCGCTCTCAGCATTGCTGACCTGTTAACAGGGGAGTCGAAAGATGACCTCATTTTAAAAGTTTATATGTAAGTTCTCTGTGGTCGTCTCTTTCTTTTATACGTGTATGATTTTTGTAGATCATTTTGTCCAGATGCACTGAAGCATTCTTGGTAACCATTAGGGATTAGCGAATCGACTTCGGATGATTCATAGCATAAAGCTACTTTCACACTGGCGTTTTGGCTTTCCGTTTGTGAGATCCGTTCAGGGCTCTCACAAGAGGTCCAAAACAGATCAGTTTTGCCCTAATGCATTCTGAATGGATAAGGATCCGCTCAGAAGGCATCAGTTTGCCTCCGTTCAGACTCCATTCTGCTCTGGAGGCGGACACCAAAACGCTGCTTGTAGCATTTTGCTGTCCGCCTAACGAAGCGGAGCCAAACGATCCGTCCTGCCACACAATGCAAGTCAATGGGGATGGATCAGTTTTCTCTGGCGCAATAGAAAACGGATCTGTCCCCCATTGACTTTCAGTGGTGTTCAAGACGCATCCGTCTTGGCTATAGAAGACCTAATACAACCAGATTCGTACATGACAGATGCATGCGGTTGTATTATTGTAACGGAAGCGTTTTTGCAGATCCATGAAAGATCCGCAAAAAACGCTAGTGTGAAAGTAGCCTAAAACTTCATCAGAAAACTGTACTAAGCGAGCGATCCGTACAGTATTAGAATGTATTGGCTCCTATGTGCCGAAGTTATTACTTCACGAAGTCTCATGGGACTTTGGGTAATAACTTCAGAATTTAATTTCTAATGTTAAAAACCTTTTACCGAACTCGTTTTTAACAGTAGAAATACATTTCTGAAGTTATTACCCGAAGTTTCATCCGAAGTCAATTCGCTCATCCCTAGTAACTAGGAAATAAAATACATAAAATTTCTACTAAATATTGACTTTTAACTGACTTTTAGTGTGGTGCTGTGACAATTCTGAATATATACCTTTTTAGGTGCAACACAGAAAGTGATTGGTATCAAATCCATGAAAACATTATCAAGAAAATGAATGCTCGATATAACTTAACAGGCTCAAATACAGGTTTGTAATAATCCATTTACTCCTGGCCACAACCTCATGCATATGATGAATGCAAAACCAGTAAATGTTAATAATGGGCCACTGTTACTACTGTCCTGCAGTATATCCTTCATAGTCCAAATATAAAAGAATGGCAAATCTACATAGTTATGCTCTGATGCAGGAACACCCGGCAAATTGCCTTGTATGATAAGCGGTAATAAATGTCAGATAGTCATAGTTGTTGTCGCCAAGTCAGGGATTATTGTAATGATTAAATATAATTATTTAAGGAAAACTCCATGGGCCAGATTTATCATTAGCTCAGGTCAGAATAATGGAGTGAAAAAGTCCCAAAAAAAGTCCCAAACGATAAAACTACGCATAAATTTGCGACTTTTTTCTGCTCTGCACTATGCTCGCCAGTTTTCTGAAAGTGGGCATGTTTTCTTATGTAAATGAATCTCTAGACAGATTTACTATTGGGATTATTTAAAAAGTCGCAAAAAAGTTGCAATTTCACTCCAGTGAGGACCATGCTTATCTTATGAGACTTTTTAATAGAACATGCGACTTTTTCATAAAAACTTGCGACTTTTTCGTAAAGATGTGCAACTTTTGTAAAGCTGCTTACTGACGGATAAACTGCTACCGTCAAACCACATTTATTACAGTCTTAAAGGGCTGATCATAAATCTGACTTGGCTAAAACTGACTTTAGCCATATGTGAAAGTGGAGTGAGCTGTCAGAGTCATGATAAATCTGGCCCCATGACTTTTACTTACGCTTATACTTTATGGAAATGATTTTTAAATAGAAACTGTAAAAAAGTTGTGAAACCATAGAGGTAATAATGAAGCAGATTATTTTGGAAAAAGTTGCGTCCATTGCCTCAGTGATCACACGTTTCTCTAGATTAATAGACTCTTACCTCTTGAGATTTCTGCGTATGCTGTAGTGCATCCTGGCAGAGCCTTTTCTGTATTGAGTCTCCTGGAGACGGGCGACTGCAGATTTGTGTTATTTTGCTCCTTCTAATGCTAAAATGTATGTTTTAAGAACCTTTCCACAAACTAAAATAAAGTAACTCATTATTGACGGGCACGTGTAGAAAGAAGCCTTGGGATTATAGGGAAGTTTCTTCACAATCAGTATCTCAGAAGTTATAGGAATTGCTACGACTGTTTAGATAACCTTTTTGAGCTATTACCTTTTATATGCATTTGATTATTGACTATTGTAGGTGTCTAGATCAGTAAGAGATAATTGCATCTGTTTTTCGAGTCAGGAAAGCTTTGAATATTCTCAAATATTGTTTTATTGCTTTTGCTGTGAATGTGGTTCTCTGAAAAGTTTATTTTTTTTTTTTGTTAATTTTTATTTCTACTAATTATTCAAAGCTGGCACAGATACATAGGTATGTGTACACCGATACATCAGATCCAGGCATACTCTGCCATTCTGGCTCTTACAAATCTTACATACTTTGCTGTTCACTAGTGACCTGCCACCTGATACATAAACAGCAATGAGACCATTAGCTTAATACCCACCTTTTGTACTATTTGTATATAGTAAGTGACATGTTGCAACAAATATATATTCGCTGTGATTGTATTGGTATTCTTTTCCCTCTCACTAAAGTTTGTATGCTCCACATTTATGTCCTAATATACTTATTTTATTGTCAGGCTGAGAAGGTTCTCAACAGACATAAAGACTCCAGGTTACTGCTTACATGACTCTGTGGAGAGTTTGGAAATGTTCAAAACCTGGCAGTACTTGTAGGTTGTCTTGATGTGTTTGGCGGCCCACTGTACCATGTATATAACATTTATTTTATTACTTAATATACTACTAGAACCACAGTGTAGTAAAGCTTACGTTGTTTAGAATTCATTGTTTCATGATTCGGAAGTTCACATTTGCTTTTTGGTCGGTTTTTATGCTTGCTCTTCATTCTGTTTATCAGCACCTGATTATTATATTGCTTTGTATATGTGTTCATCTTCCATGCGGCACCCACAACCATTTTTCAGGTGATCACATCTTCCATGCGGCACCCACAACCATTTGTCAGGTGATCACATCTTCCATGCGACACCCACAACCATTTTTCAGGTGATCACATCTTCCATGCGGCACCCACAACCATTTGTCAGGTGATCACATCTTCCGTGCGGCACCCACAATCATTTGTCAGGTGATCACATCTTCCGTGCGGCACCCACAACCATTTGTCAGGTGATCACATCTTCCGTGCGGCACCCACAACCATTTGTCAGGTGATCACATCTTCCATGCGGCACCCACAACCATTTGTCAGCAGCACATCACCCTGTGTAAACGGGATCGATTGCCACCAATATGTAAAGTGAATGGGAAGTGAATACTATGCATCGGCCTGCATAAAAGGCAATTTAAACAATTTGAACTACTTGTTTATTGCCGATCAGCCTGTGTAAGAGGACTAATTTCTTTGGACTGAGAATATGAGAACTCTTAACTAGGCAGTAGTTAATAGGGTGTAAAGCATTTCTTTACTTTTATGTCTTGTTATCATTGGCATTGACTTGCTGTATTCACTCAATACTTATGTGACTACATGCTACCTTACTGCTGCATATCTTGTGTGAAAATCCTTTCCTTCAGAAGAACAATTGTGAACACAGTTGATGTTTTTCCCTCTAATTTATTATGAAGTTATGTCCAATAAAGTAAACTTGTTTTTATTACAAGTTTTACATAAGCTATACCCTGGATAATAATATCTACCCCGACTAATGATATATGTCTCCTACACATAACCAGTAGAAGATGCGAACAAGCCCTGTGCCAGGTCTGACTTGTAGAACACATTCTCCATTTCTGTAAAACAAAATTTGGTCTTGGATAAAGGTAGCAAGAAAAGCCCTTGGCTCACTGCTCCAACAGCCTGTTTTAGCATAGGTGACCTTAACATCTTCGAAACATGGTTTGACCATTTTTGGGGCAAGTCACCAGTGACCGTTTTTGTTGAGTGATAAATCAGTCTTTGCATTCCTAATGAATACGTTAGACATAACTGTACAAGATTGCCAAACATATTCCAGCCATCACATTTCACACTATGGCACAGCCAGGCTTTACTAAATGTAGACTTTTGGCCACCTCGGCTCTGACCTGCTTTGCAAAGAACTGTTAGGACATTTTACCACATCACATTTTATGTTACCTGTTTGACATATGATCATTCTATTAAAGTCATTTTACATGAGCAGATAATCTGTCTGCAACAAGTGCTGACTGATGATATGGCAGGTCAGTCAGAGCTTGTTTTCTTCCATTTACGTAGTGTAATCATCTCCTGTATGTTCAGATGGACAATTGTTGGTCCCTATGAAGTTTGCATTATTGTAGGCAGCACATGCCCTGTTTGCCGACTGATGCTGGCAAATGATAATATTCATGTCTACGTAAAAGATGTGTTCAACGACAAACGAGCCTTTGAATGTTCAGACCATCGCCCTGTGTAAAAGGTCCTTTAGTCATGTTTGTGATAATCCACTTCCAGTGTTAAACAGGTTTAGAGATGCTTCTAGACTGCAGAATGTATTACTTTTGAAAGTATTAGAAGAAGCAGGGATATCAGATGAATTACCCTTCCTCTCCTCAAATTCTGTGTCCCCGAACCTGTGGTCATGTGTTTGTCCTTTTCCATCGGCCCCATCTCCTTCTGTTTGGTAATGCATAACACATGACTTCATGGTCAGAATTAGGCTTGAGTGAATCGAGCTTCGGATCATAGATCTGAAGTCACTTAGTTCAAACACTTTGTTTTAATGCTGTACCATGACATGTCTCCGTACAGCATTAAAATGTATTGCCTCTGTTGAGGCTAAAATTGTTTCACCTGAAGTTTGCGCGAAACTTTAGTGAATGAATTCGATATTCGTTTCAGCATCTTTAACAATGTTTAAAATTCAGAATCCGAAGCCGAGTTTTGTACCAAAGACAACTTCGGATTGCTAATTTTAAATGTTTTTAAATATGCAGAAATGAATACCGAAGTCTTGCGCGACTTAGGTGAAACGAAGTTTGCCTCAACAGAGGCAATACATTCTAATGCTGTACGGAGACAGGTCACCGTACAGCATTAAAACTAAGTGTTTGAACAAATCGACTTTGGATCTATGATCTGAAGCTCGATCCGCTCAACACTTTTCAGAATACATACATGTAGTCTTATAGAAATCTATACCCATTAAAGGGTTTAACTGGGAAATAATAGCCTATCCCCAGGATAAATCATCATTATCATATCAGTGGGGTCCAAGTCCTGGCACCCCTGCTGATCAGCTGTTTCAGAAAACTATACATCTTATAGTGGCAGTGCTTGATATTGCAGCTCAGCTTCAATAATTTGAATGGGGTTAAAGAGAGTCTGTCACCTCAATATGGCCATATACAGTGCTTACATTGTCCTATAGCACACCTATACATGAATGTAATGGTACCTTTGTCTTTTTCTTAACACTTGCAGAAGCTGGAAAAACGAACTTTTATTCATATGCAAAGGAGCACTCACAAATGCCCAGGGGCGTCGTTCACTGTGTTGGAGCCCAGGCTGCTCTGCCTTTTTTCATTGTTACCCTGCCCCAGCCTTTGGCTATGCCCGCCCTCCTATTCCCTTGCGTCATCCTTCGGTCCGGCCGAGATCCCGCACCTGTGCACTGCTTCGCCGGGCCGGGGCATGCACACTGCGATGCCCATTGTTGGCACGGCATCATTTTAACTACTGCGCAGGTGAACGGCACGAAACCAACGGCAATGTGGCGTTTGCCGGCGCATGTGCAGTAGTTAAAGCGATGCCATGCCCACAATAGGCATCGCAGTGTGCATGCTCCGGCGAGGCAGCGCACAGGTGCGGGATCTCGGCCGGACCAAAGGATGACACAAGGCAATAGGAGGGCGGGTATATGCAGAGGCTGGGGTGGGGAAACAATGAAAAAAGGCAGAGCAGCCTGGGCTCCAACACAGTTAACGCCGCCCCTGGACACTTGGTAGTTGCACACCTAGAGGAGTCCGCAGTGGACCTCTCCACCTAGTCTGTGCTGGCCTGTAACTGCTGACTGTCCTCACAAAGCTCATCCTCGCTTAAAAATGGAGCAGAGCCGGCGGCATACATTACTTGGCTAGCAGAAGGAGCAGCAAAAGCAAGAGGCAGATTCAGGACAGGTGAGGGCACAGAGGCAGTTCCTGGGCCATGCCAACTGTGCGTAGTGTAAGAGGAAACCACCGATTCCTGGCTGTGTATCTGTTGTCACTTGAGATGATGTTGAAGAGCGAGTCAACCGTTCCAGTACAGCTGGATTGTTGAATGACATTCGCAGCTCTGGCCTGCTGCTGTGGCTGCTTCCACCCCCTTCTTCTGTTGCTACTTGTGTCAGCTACAGCAACATTTTTGCCAGTGCCCATTCCTTTGGAGGGCCCAGGCAACTGTTTGTTGGCCATAGTGTACAGTAACATACTACATAAGGCCGAAAAAAGACATTTGTCCATCCAGTTCGGCCTGCGGCCTGTTATCCTGCAAGTTGATCTAGAGAAAGGCAAAAAAAAAAAAAAACCCTGTGAGGTAGAAGCCAATTTTCCCCACTTGAGGGGAATAAAAATTCCTTCCCGACTCCAATGAGACTAACTCCCTGGATCAACGACCCCTCTCTAGTAGCTATAGCCTGTAATATTATTACGCTCGAGAAATACATCCAGGGCCCTCTTGAATTCCTTTATTGTACTCACCATCACCACCTCCTCAGGCAGAGAGTTCCATAGTCTCACTGCTCTTACCATAAAGAATCCTTTTCTATGTTTGTGTACAAACCGAGGATGTCCCCTCGTCACAGTCACAGTCCTGGGGATAAATAGATGATGGGATAGATCTCTGTACTGACCCCTTGATATATTTATTCATATTAATTAGATGTCCCCTCAGTCGTCTTTTTTTCTAAAGTGAATAACCCTAATTTTGATAATCTTTCAGGGTACTGTAGTTGCCCCATTCCAGTTATTACTTTAGTTTCCCTACTCTGGACCCTCTCCAGCTCTGCTATGTCTGCCTTGTTTACAGGAGCCCAGAACTGTAGACCGTACTCCATGTGTGGTCTGACTAGCGATTTGTAAAGTGGTAGGACTGTGTTCTTATCACGGGCATCTATGCCCCTTTTGATGCAACCCATTATCTTATTGGCCTTGGCAGCAGCTGCCTGACACTGGTTTTTGCAGCTTAGTTTGCTGTTTATTAAAATTCCTAGATCCTTTTCCATGTCAGTGTTACCGAGTGTTTTACCATTTAGTATGTACGGGTGACTTGCATTATTCCTTCCCATGTGCATAACTTTACATTTGTCAGTGTTAAACCTCATCTGCCACTTATCTGCCCAAGCCTCCAATCTATCCAGATCCCTCTGTAGTAGTATACTGTCCTCTTCAGTGTTAATTACTTTACACAGTTTAGTGTCATCTGCGAAAATTGATACTTTAGTATGCAAGCCTTCTACAAGATTATTAATAAAAATATTGAAGAGAATAGGGCCCAATACTGACCCCTGAGGTACCCCACTAGTGACAGTGACCCAATCTGAGTGTGTACCGTTAATAGCCACCCTCTGTTTTCTATCATTGAGCTAGTTACTTACCCACATACAGACGTTTTCTCCCAGTCCGAGCATTCTCATTTTATATACTAACCTTTTATGTGGTACAGTGTCAAATGTTTTGGAGAAGTCCAGATATGCGACATCCATTGATTCGCCGCTGTCAAGTCTAGAACTTACCTCCTCATAGAAACTGATTAAATTTGTTTGGCATGACCGATCCCTCACGAAGCCATGCTGATATGGCGTTATTTGCTTATTTCCGTTAAGATGCTCTAAGATAGCATCTCTCAGAAAACCTTCAAACAGTTTACCCACAACAGATGTTAAACTTACCGGCCTATAGTTTCCAGGCTCTGTTTTTGGACCCTTTTTGAATATTGGCACCACATTTGCCATGCACCAATCCTGTGGGACATTCCCTGTCGGCATAGAGTCCGCAAATATCAGAAATAAGGGTCTGGCTATGACATTACTTAATTCCCTTAGGATACGGGGGTGTATGCCATCCGGTCCTGGCGAATTTGTCTATTTTAATCTTTTTAAGTCGCTGATGTACTTCTTCCTGGGTCAGACAGGACACTTTTAATGGGGAATTTATTTTTACATTCTGCATGTCATCTAACAGTTTATTTTCCTCAGTGAATACATTGGAGAAAAAAAATATTTAACAGCTTTGCTTTCTCCTCGTCGCTCTCTGCGACTCCCCCCTCATTACTCTTTAAAGGGCCGACACAATTTCAGATTTATACTTTTTAACATTTATATAATTGAAGAACATTTTAGGGTTAGTTTTACTCTTTGGCAATTAATCTCTCGGTCTCTAGTTTGGCCGCTTTTATTTGTTTTTTTACATGTTCTATTTTTTTCCTTTAGTTTAGTATAGTTTTCAGTGCTTCCGTGCTACCCTCCTGTTTTAGTTATTTATATGCTTTTCTTTTTGTCTTTATTACTTTCTTTACAGTTCTATTTATCCACATTGGTTTCTTTTTGTTCCTTAACCTTTTATTCCCATACGGTATGTACCTCTCACAATGAGATTTTAGGATGTTTTTAAAGATATCTTATTTTGTGGCTGTATTTTTATTTTTGAGGACTTTGTCCCAGTTAGTTAGGCCTATGGCCATCTCTTAGTTAGCTAAATTTAGCTTTTTTGAAGTTTGGTATTTTTGTTCCTCCCTGTAGAAACCGCTCTTTTGAATGATAATTGGAAGGTTATTAACCTTTATGGTCACTATTTCCCAGGTGTCCACCAACCTGCACGTTCTGTTGATTTGTCAGGCCTATTGGTTGATACTAAGTCCAGTATGGCCGTCCCTCTAGTCGGGTCCTTAAACCAGTTGGAGCGAGGTAATTGTCTTTAGTTTTGCCAAGAACCTGTTTCCTTTATGAGATATACAGTTTCAATTTCCCAGTCTATATCTGGGTAGTTGAAGTCCCCCATAATAACCACCTCATTATGGTTTGCCGCCTCGTCTATCTCGTTTAGTAGTAGATTTTCTGTGGACTCTGGTATATTAGTGGTTTATAGTAAACTCCTATTAGTAAATTGTTGTTGTTTTTAGCTCCATGTATCTCTACCCACAGGTGACTCCACATGTTCATGTCCCTCACCTTATATCATCACGAAGTGTGGGCTTTAGACAAGACTTTATGTAAAGGCAAACCCCTCCCCCCTCTCGGTGTTGGCGATCCTTTCTAAACAGACTGTAAACCCTGTACATTAACCCGCTCAGTCATAGCTATCATCCAGCCATGTCTCAGTAATTCCCACTATGTCATAGTTCTCCTCACACATGCCTAATTCCAGCTCCCCAGTTTTATTAGTCGGCTTCTGGCATTGGTATACATACATTTGAGAGGTTTATGTATATTTTTTACCCTACACCTTTCCTTCTGAACTGTTCTAGTCCCTCCTTCCATTCCTCCCCCAGTCCCACTACCTTGCCCCCGGTCTCTATCTGCCCTAGTTTCCCCTCCTATAATGTAATTTCCCTACCCCCCAGTCCCTTTGCCTTTCTTGTGTGGCTCGTGGTACAGGCAGTATTTCGGAAAATACTACCTTTGAGGTCCTTGCCCTAAGCTTTTGACCTAAATCCCTGAAATCATTTTTAAGGACTCTCCACCTACCTCTAACTTTGTCATTGGTTCCGATATAGACCATGACCGCTGGATCTTCTCCAGCCCCTCCCAGTAATATGTCAACCCGATCCGCAATGTGTCAAACTCTAGCGCCAGGAAGACAGCACACTGTTCGGCGATCAGTCTTTGTGACAGATTTCCCTATCTGTTCCCCTAATAATGGAGTCTCCCACTACCAGCACCTGTCTGCCTGCCCTGCCCTCTCCTGGTTCCCTGCTTACTGGAGCTGACATTCCCCTGACTGGCAGAGGAAGTGTCCGGCTGCAGCAGTGCCATCCCTGGACTGACATCCCCCTCATCTGCCAAACGTGCAAACTTGTTGGGGTGTGTCAGATCAGGGCTAGCCTCCCTGGAACTATTACCCAGCTAGCTACCTCACTTTCCTCAGCCTCCTCTCTGTCACCCTCCCCCTCATCTACCCCAAAGAGTGCTTGCTCGGTGAGAAGCAAACTCTTTTGCAAATTGTCAATGCCTCTCAGTATTGCAATATGCCCGTTTAGAGACCCGATTTGCGATTCCAAACGGGTAATTTGCTCACATCTCGAACAAAAGATATACACCCTCGAATGGCTGTTCCAGGACTGCATACATCATGCAAGATGTGCACTTGACTGCGTTGTCAATTGTGCAACACATACTAAATAGGGATTACAACAGTAAAAAAGTAAAACAGTAATATGATTTAGAATTAGACCCTGTCTGCTGTAGTTGAAGGAGCTACCTAGAATTAAGCCACAACACACAAGGAAATTATATCCAACCTTAGTTTCCTGCTCCTTGTCTCCTTTTCTTTAACTCCACTTAATAAGAAGCCCACTTAGTAGAGCAAGCCTCAGTAACTGTATCAGTAGTGTAATGGATTAACTAAGAATGTGGCAGCAGTTAAACAAGATACATGTGGCGATATATTAGACCACCCTTTGATACTGAGGCACAGTCAGTCTACTCTATAAGTAACGTATTAACTATAAATATGGCAGCAGTTGAACAAGATGCACACAGCGATATATTAGACCACCCTTTAATACTGAGTCTGAGGTGCAGTAAATCTATGTATAAAATAACAGATGAATGTCGCAGCAGTTGAACAAGATGCATGCAGAAATATATTAATACTGAGGCACAGTAAGTCCATGCATAAAATAACAGATTAACTATGAATGTTGCTGCAGTTGAACAAGATGCACACGGTGATTACACCTCAACCCTGCAGTCTCTCTGCTGTCTCACTATGTTCTCCCTACAGTCTCAAAAAATCTCTCACTGCACTGTCCCTGCACTCTCCTTATCCAATATTCTTTTTAAAACAGTTTTCAGCAACACTGTCCCTAGCTCATGAGTGCTTGGCATGTCTCTCCCTATGCTCGGCTCAACAGATGAAATGACGGAGACCGCACGGATAAGGCTTTTATAGGACTTAGCCCATCCCCTGTTATGTCAATCTGTGGATTGGCTGGCTGCACGGCATTATGGATGATCTTGTGTTCCCAGGCTTCTTACTTTTACTTTGTAACACTGCCATTTGAGAAAAAAAAAATATTTGTTACCACGAAGCGCAAGGAAATTCGGAAATGCTTTAAAGAGTAACTAAACTTTTGTACTAACTTCTAATGTTGTCCCTAACTCCCTAAAAAATATTTTACTTTTCTATTTTTCTAGTACTTTTTCACCCCTAAAGCGCACCAGTTACTGGTGCGCTAAAACTCAGTTCGCCTTACACCGCTGAGTTGTCAGCGTTGTATGGAGTACTAATTTTATGAATGGGGCCGCATCAGCGCAGGGAGGGTTGCCAGGAGCGCATATTGCTGCTTCTGCCTGTGCTCTCTGGACTATTACTAACTGCTGGCATAGCACATGGGTGTCTGCTCCGCTCAGCTAAGAGAACTGCATGTCAAGATCCCGCTCCGCTCACTAATCCTGTAGGGAGAACTGAGTTTTAGCGCACCATTGAATGGTGCGCTCTAGGGGTGAAAAAGTACTGTAAAATTTGAAAATTTATAAATAAACAAATTAAAAGTTAGTACAAAAGTTTAGTTACTCTTTAAGGCCATTTTCTACGGCATAAACTGGCCTGGCCCACCCTCTTCCCAGCCCATGCCGTGCACCCTTTTTCAGCCAATTCGCAAAAGTTGTGTGAGCAGGTTCAAGGGCTTCTGTCGCCCCCTATTGTGCAATTTTCATTAGCCGACATAAGCTATTTGCTCATGTCAGCTGAGTGCAATCATACATGTCCTACCTTTTGTCTGTGGCTTATTTTTTGTAAAAATCATACTTTTATCATATGCAAATTTCTTCACTACCAGCAAGTTGGGCGTGTACTTGCTGGTAGCCGCCGCATCTGCCGCTTCTAGACACGCCCCATCTCCTCTTGATAGACAGGGCCAGCGAGCGCTCTCCTCCTCCCGTTGGCCCCGTCTGCTGCTAAATTCCTGCGCTTGCGCCGTAACGTTCCTCGATCGGCGCAGGCGTACTGAGTGAAGGACGCGCACTTGCCAGCTCCTTCCTCAGTGCTCCTGCGCCGATTACGTCACACTACACCCGGAAGAGAAGACTGACTATTATCGCTGATGCTGGCAGTCTTCTCTTCCGGGTGTAGTGTGACGTAATCGGCGCAGGCGCACTGAGGAAGTTGCTGGCAAGCGAGCGTCCTTCTCTCAGAGCGCCTGCGCCGAATGAGGACCGGTACGGCGCAGGATTTCATGGGCAGAGAGGGCCAGCGGGAGGAGGTGAGCGCTTGCTGGCCCTCTGCTAATAGCACTAAAATGCAACTTTTATAAACTGAAATGCGCCATTTCAGCCAACCCTGCCCGAATGGACTTGTGACTTTTGAAGCACATTTACGACATGTCCAGTGGTAATTTGCGACTTTTGTCTCAGACTTGGGACGTTTTAGTTATTTTGTTTTTGTTAAACCCTGTTGTTTTTCTCATTTATATTAGATAAAAATAATTGCATCCTGTTTTAATACTTACCTGTCACTTGTTCCCACGACGAGTTTGTTTTCTTTTCATAAATGGGACTTTTTGACAAAAAGTTGCATCTTTATGCCATAAATGCGACTTTTTACACAAAACACCACCACATAAACTGGCTTAATTGTCTGCAACAATTTGAGGCATTTCTGCTGATAAGAGGATGATAAATGAGGTGTAATATGCGCCAATTTAATAGCCCTTCCCACTTTGACATTTAGAATTTCTGGCGTGATGCATTCTTTATAGTGAACATTGTGTAGAAAACAGTTGATATATTTGGTGTAAATCAAAATGCCGTTCTTTTTGGCGCATTTTACGCTATAATTCTGGTGCAACATGCTTAGTAAATGTCCCCCCATAGTGTTCAACTAGTTTTTCATTTTGTCACTTGACTGTTCATTAATTGCATGCCTTTTTTTCTTAAATTATTTAATATCTTGCAGAAACACAATCTGTAAATAAACAATAACATTTGATTAACGTGATTTTCTGGAAAATGTAACGTTCCCTTGTTTCGGAAAACACCTCATTTCTTGTAATCAAATTAATAAAGATGGGGCAGAACAGCCTCTTCTTCCTAGTTGGAAGTTTTGATGCTAGTGATAGAGTGGTGCAAGCTACATATAGTTGGGTAATGTTTTTGGTGCCTTGCGATATAAAAACTTGCACTAAACAGCTGATATTCAGACCAGGACAGAGCACCACAACACGTATTTCACTCTCAGGCTTCATCTGTGGTAAAAACCGAAACGACAAAATTAATGTCTAGTAATTTGAAACTTGCTAGCTTTGTGTCAATGGTATATGTATCTGTGACCACACTGTGTGTTGCAATAGACATTATGCATGAAAACAACCCTGTAAATGTTGCCTTTAACAAGCAGTCAGATTCCAGATTAAATTTTCAAGCCTGTTCTGGAAAAATTAAAGCAGACATTTGTGGAGCACACGTTCGCCTGTTAGAACAATTTTCATGAACGAAGCCTATTGTTTGTGGTCACCAGTAGTGTACAGTTGGCTCATGGCCTTCACAAGCTTCAGCTGTGGCCAAGTATGTGACAGTAGAGTATCTTGGGAAAGGCACCATTCACTGTTCTGAAGTACTGTAGAAATGCTACTGTTTCACTGAACTCTAAAGTGATGAAAAGTACTATTGTACTATAATGAGTTCCATGCACATTCTCAGTGGTAATAGAAATTAGAAGTACAGTACTCATCTGATGTTAAGACTTCTAAAACAATCCAGGCATAGGTGTGATCACTGAATATTTGCTTCCTTACATATTCATCTATAAAGTAGATAAAGCTTTGGTTGTCTGGTCTACTGGAATTCACTCTTCAGCATGGCTAGTCTGGTTCTGACTACTTGAGTTATGCTTCATTTGCTGAATTTAATTCAAAATAGCCTCAGAATTTCTCCTGAATGCTTAACTTCTGAGCCCTTTTCTCACTTTTCTTCCAGGCTTGGCAGTTTCTCTTCAGCTGCTTCATGGAGACATTGAACAAATTAGAAGAGATTACTCTTCAGTGTTTACCCGTGGGGTCTCTATAACAAGAAAGCTCGGCTTCTCCGATGTCATTATGCCTGGTAAGCTTGAGGAAAACAAAAAGTATATGTTGCAGTAGCTGCAGATCTTTTAGTAATTGCTAACGTTCCCCAAAAAGACTTTTCCAGCCATGATTATTGCATTACAAGATGTTTCCTTAGTTACATTAATACGATCCAGTTTTACACATTGCTATTTCTTGTTCTTGCTTTTTATTAACTTTAAACTGACATCCCACTTTGAGAATTTTTCCTAACACTTCATTTCCCATATCACATAACAGAATATATCAAATGGGGAAAAAATTGTGTGTAGCATCCGAACATCTTATAATGGCTACTACTATCACTGACAACGGCAACATGACATTTTAAAGAAATGTCTACATAGTTCTTGCCCTTGATTCTGTTCATCTGAAGTAAATATAGCATATAATTTGATTAATACATTCAATTTCCAAGATTTTGTAACCTTGTTTCCTTTTTGTTCTTTTTGCTTACTTTTTTTGCAGGTGAAATGAGGAACGATTTATACATCACTATAGAAAAAGGAGAATTTGAAAAGGGGGGAAAAAGTGTTGCAAGAAATGTTCAAGTTACCATGGTAATTGTGAACAATGAGGGACAGATTCTAAAGGTAAATTTGAAAGCATTTACATTTTTTGTGAAACAGGCTGTTCACACTAGTTTTGTGGCTTCTGCATATATTGAAGTGATCACAGCTATGGCAAACTATAACTTTAAAGGGGTTATGTCAAGTATTAAAGTTATCCATATCCACAAAATAGGGGATAACTATCTGATTACTGGGGATCCAACTGCTGAGACCCCCAAAAATCCAGAGAGGGGGGGGTCCCATGACCCTGTCCTGAAGAAATGGAAGGCCAAGCATGCGCCCTCGCACTCCATTCATTCTTTATAGGACTGCCAGAAATTGCTGAGCTTTGTACTCGGCTATCTCCAGCAGTCCCATAGAAAATGAATGGAGCGGGAGGGCACATGCTCAGACTTCATCAGGATGGGATCATGGGGGCCCCCACTCTCGGGTTCAGTGGGGGTCACAGTGATCCGGCTTCCAGCAACCAGTTAGTTTTCCTGTATCCTGTGCAGGACTTCGTGTTCTTCTTTATTCTGAATATAGTTTTTAATGGCATTGGCTGTATGTTTGGTGTCCTTGCTCTGCTGCGGAATAAGTTTGAAGCCAAGCCAATCAGACATCTCCTTGATGTTATTGCATAATAGGTATCTGCCTGTATTTCTCAGCACTGAGGACACCATTAATCCTGACCACACTGATGACCGGCCAAGGAAATAGGAGAGACACATCATGCTTATTTAAAATTAGAAGATGTCCAGCAGTGCCATCAGTTCAGAAATGACAGAAAACAGTGGAATGACAGAAAACTGCTGCTTTAGGCCCCCAACCTCAAAAGAGGCCCATTCAGGAGCGATTTTAACTAGCCACAGGATTGGAGGTTGCACGGAAGGATGGGGTTGCGAAAGAGTTGCTTGGTTTTGGGGGGGGGCATTCAATTATTTGCTGTGGGGTCAGTCATCTAGTTACGGCACTGTTAGGTACAACCATCTACTGTTTGGAGAAGTCTGCTTAGAAGTGGCCTTCATAGAAGAATTGGGGCCAAAAAGCCATATCTTCAACAAGGCTAAGCCACTCAACTAAGCATTGGAACTGGAGTGCAGAAAAATGGCAGCAGGTGCTCTGGACTGTCAAAATTTGAAATATTTGGCTGTAACAGAAGGCAGTTTGTTTGCTGATGGTCTGGAGAGTGGAACAATAATGAGTGTCTGCAGGCGACAGTAAGCAGAAATAGACGCAGCTCCATCCTTCGGCGCTAAATGAACCAACCAGGAGTCTTCATCAAATGTTTCTTTATTATTTTTTCACAAACACTTCACACGTGTGAAGTGTTTGTGAAAAAAATTATAAAGAAACGTTTGATGAAGACTCCTGCAACTTGCAACTTCTGATTGGTTGGTTCATTTTGCGCCGAAGGATGGTGCTGCGTCTATTTCTGCAAAAATAATTCTCTGTGAGGCTTCAGGCATACTCCTCAAGGGGACCTACATCCGTGGCTGCACACTGACCTTTTCTGGGAATTGAAATTATTCCCATCATGTCTACAATAGGGTTGTGCCTATCATTTGCACAACCCTCTAAGGTGAGCCTCTGCTTGGAGTATTCTTTTTTTTTTTTACCCGTGCATACGGTATTTACCCTATGGCGCGCCTTTCTTTGTTTATTTAGTAAACAACGCCTGTGAACACACACGCAGGTGACAGTAAAGCATGGTGCAGGTTCCTTGCAAGTTTAGGGCTTCATTTCAGCAAATAGATTTGGTCAGGATTAATTGTGTCCTTTGTTGACAAGAACAGGCAGATACTTATCCATGTAGTCATCAGAGATTAGTCTGATTGGCTCCAAATTTATTCTGAAGCAGAACAACAACCCCAAACATACCACCAATGTCATATTAAACTATCTTCATCATGAAGAAGAACAAGGAGGCTTGGCAGTGATGACAGGACTTGTCATAGGACACCTGCGCCCTTTATATGGTTACTCCCTTGGAACTTGGAAAGTGAAAATCCCTCTTCATATATGTAAGCCCAAAACGTATGACACTGTACACGCCCAAAAAAAAGCTATGCTTTCCTATACAGTGAAGATGTTTTTCTGGCACATATCATGCTAAAAGAACAGTCTTATTTCCTTTGTGGGGTGCATGGGAGCGTACCTAATGCACACACTAAAATGTGCCAAAACTGTCATGTGAATACAGCCTCTATCAGCATCCTCCTGCACTCCAGCTGTTCTGAAACTACAACCCCCAGAATCGTCCTTTCACTTCTGTGGGAGTTACATTAACAGCCGAGTAAGTGTGCACGCTGGGAGTTGTAGTTTCACAGCAGCTGCAGTCCGGAAGGTTTTTGATCTCTGGAATAGAGCCTAATATGTTCCCTGCAAAATGGCTGCTCATTCATATTCATCAGGGGTTCTGCCCACTTAGAATGCAAGATTTCAAAGCTGATTGGTGGATCATGTAATCTCACATACTGATTGGTCAGAGCCTCATTGACATGGATGAGTAAGCCTTGTTTTAATTGCATTTTATTTGGTGCACTATGGGAGTGTACATAAATAACTTTGTAATATATATATATACACACTTATTATTCACACAACCAAAATAACCTGTAAACAATAAAATAAAAATGAAAAGTCAAAAATAGCTTTTACTATATTTGCAAAAAAAATAAAACATATATATATATATATATATATATATATATATATATAATTATATAACAAAGTTATTTATATATAATATATATATATATATATATATATATATATATATCGGTATATATAAATTTGTAAATATAGTAAAAGCGATTTTTTTTTTTTTTTTTTTTTGTTTTTATTGTTTACAGGTTATTTTGATTGTGTGAATAATAAGTGTAATTTTTTTTTTGCTTTTATGAAAAGTATGCACAAAAATATATTTTATGAAAAATAATCTTAAATTTGCAAGAATTTTTTTTTCATTACATTTTTATACTCCCATTAAGGAATTACTGTCTTAGAAATGTATTTTATACTTATAGTGTGTTAGCATACTCCTGTATGCTAACACACTATGCACTGTGTCACTATGGAACAGGATGTGGTTAGGGCAATACTAGTGTGCCCTAACTGCAGGATTACTGAATTTACCGTCCTGAGATCCTTTGTAGGTCCCCAGTGCTGACTGCAGATCACTTATGAAGCTATTAGTTACAGTCCGTTTGTAGATCAGGAGTGTTAACAGAAGCTCTCGGCTCCCTCTAAAACAGTGGCGACAAAAGACAGTGGGTGGTCCGTAACGGGGTAGACACAAGGCATCCGTAGACTCATTTACTTCAAAATTGAAGTTTGTGAAAATGAGACAAGCTTACGCTAACGCTATAAAAGATACTTAACTTGAACATATAATCTACTACTGATTGCACATCAGTAATTTGTGATAAATACGCTTTAACTGAATGCACCAAACAGCAGATGATATTGGATGCTCAACTTCTGTTAACCTATTCCTGTATGTTGTAGGCATTCACTGTGATGTATAGATGTAGATTTTGGTAATCCGTGTTATACCTTTAATAAAGGCAGACCACGACGTGCCTGCTACTGGGCCTGAGAGGGAGAGGGGACTGATGTTGATCTCTGCTTCTGACATTCTGAAGTGAAAAAACTGTATTTTCATGCATCTGCTATTACTGGGGGATCTCAGTGCAAAGACATTGTAATAGATTCCATTGCACTGTATAAATTCCTGTGCGCAGAGCACCCTAGTGGTAGCTGCAGGCAGCCAGCTTTGTAATATGTGAAGTACTTATGTCTGTTACATTGAGAAATCTGCTGCTCAGGATACGCACCATATTTTTTAA